>NC_022011.1:91475671-91482527 GCF_000317375.1 Microtus ochrogaster
AGAGAGAGAGAGAGAGAGAGAGAGAGAGAGAGAGAGAGAGAGAGAGAGAAATTGGCCCAGGGCTGGGGCGTAACTCAGTTGGTAAAGTGTTTACCCAGCATGCATTTAGCCTCTTTCCATCATAGCAGTGACTGAAACGCAACAGTGACCGGGCCGCTGGAAAGTCAGTCTCTGTGTGCATTGCTCTCCTGACTTTGTCTTGCTTGGCCTAGCCTACATATGCATTCTAAAATGTTCTGGGACTTCTAAAGTGAATGCACCCTTAGCTCTCCCTGCAGCACTACTAGGAAGATTTTGGTTCTGGTTGTTAGACTGTGTGTGTGTGTGTGTGTGTCTATGTGTGTAAGGAAGCAAGGTAACTCTGGGGTTTTCTACTGCTTGTAACATAAGAAGCACCTAGCCTGACAACTATATGTTGCCTGTATCTAATTTTTTTTGTAAGATATTACTTCTAATTGATTCTGACTCGGTCTCCCAGGAGATAATCATTCAATTCTTCTAAGCCTGAATTTACTTGACAAGGAATTCTTTACAGCAGTGTTAATGCTTTGATATCACACAAGACTCTGTGTGTGCTTTCTTAGTTAAGAAAGTCTTAGTAATAAACTACACTTAAAAATATAGCCAAGAATTTTAAAAATTAAAAGTGAAAATACAATTACATCATTTCTTCCTTTTCCTCTTTCCAGCTATTTCTCCGCCCTCCCTCTCAAATTCATGTCCTTTTGTTCTTTGTTATTGTTACATAAATATATGAATCCGTGTAACTGCAACCGCTGGTTCTGTTTGTTGTTACTTGTATGTATGCGACTTTAGGGCTGATCACTTTATATTGCACAATCAACCATCTCTGGAGAAGACGAATTTCTCTCTCTCTCAGCATTCCGTAGTCACCTGTAGTTCTTTGTCTAGGGCTGAGATCCTTCGAGATTCCCCCATGACTGTTCATGTTGTCCTTTCTCTGATCTTGTTTGGGAAGCCATGTTGTTGAGGTATTGACTTAGGGTTTCTATTACTCTGGTAAAACACCATGACCAAAAGGCAACTTGAGAAGGAAAGTTTCATCTTACGGCTTGGAGTCCATCATCCAGGGCAGGAATCTGGAGGCAAAAATTGACACAGAAGCAGTGGAGGAGTGCTGCTGATTGGCTTTCTCAGGCGGCTGTCCTATAGCACCCAGGACCACTGCCCGCGGTGAACTGGGCCCTCCCACATCAATCACCAGTTAAAAAAATGCCCCACAGGCTTCCCCACAGACCAACCTGGTCAGGACATTTTCTCAGTTGAGGCTCCTCCTTCAGAAGTGACTCTGGCTTGCCTCAAGTTGATGTGATGCAAAATTAACCAGCACAGATACCTTGGGTGAAGTATCCCTGTAATTCCTAGGAGACACAATCTCACCGCAGATTTCCTGGTCCTCTCTGCCTCTTACAATCTTTCATCCTCATCTTAATGAAATGGTCACTAAGCCTTAGGTGCAGAAGTTGTGTTGCAGCTATATCGATTGGGACTGGGCATCTCGTGATGAGTTGTCCTCCCTTGGCAGTGTGAACAGTCTGGGTACTACGAGAATTAGTCCTGGGAGAGGAGAGGAGGCTTTCAGGTCACACCCATTTTGTATTCTCCAAGTCCTATGCCCAAAGTGATTGGTATCTTCAGCACTAGGTACTTCCCTTCAGCCCCTGGGAAACAACCAAGGGCAACAGAAATAGCTAATATTTGGAGCCTGTCCTGGAACTCACTCTGTAGACCAGGCTGGTCTCGAACTCACAGAGATCAGCCTGTTTCGACCTCCCAAGTGCTGGAATTAAAGGGGTGTGCCACCATCACCCAGCCTGGATTTCTAAAAGAAAAAGAACTACCTACATGGATTAGAGAGTGGGAATAGAGAAAAGGGCAGACATATACACATATATGTATAAGAGGATTTTATTACTTAATTTTTAAAAAAAAATATAAAAACAGTGAGCAATAGAGGTAGAGGATGCTCTCTGCTAGAGGGTGTTGTTGCTGAAGGCTGTCAGGTTGTGACCATCTAATTGTGTGCTCATGCAACAATAGACAAACCAATAATAAATCCTTTATAACAAAAGGAAGTGTGTTTTAAAAGTTGCTGTGGGAGGAGACGTGGAGTGTGGGTTGTGGAATTCATATACCATAATGGTAAAAGAAATGGCCATTAATATTTCCTACAACAAATGTTTGGGCCATAGAGGGAGGCAGTCTTTGTAGTCTAGCCCTGCAGCTCAGCGGCTGTGTGGCCGTGGACAACTTTTTAAGCTCTGAGAAGAGCTCAAACAGATGATCTCAAGAGGCCATTTTGTTCAGAGTTAGCTGGGGGTGATGGCTGAGCATAGAGGAGAAGGTTCCAGTGGTGCCCTTGCTCACTGTAAGGGCATTACATCATCAGAACTGCATTTGTGGAATCTCTAAGATGATGCTAACCCACAATCCCCTCTCCTGCTCTTCCTCCTTCTGTAGCTCCGAGCACTGTGAGTAGAGGAGAGATGCCCTTTTGATTTTCACCAGACTCTCTCTTAAAAATCATTATTACCTTTGCTTATCCTTTGAAAACTTTACACGATTATTTTGATCATACTCTTTTCTGTTCCTCAACTCCTACCAGATGCTCCCTCGTCTTCCTACTCACCTAACTTTGTGTTAGTTCTCTCTCTTGATGAATAGATAGATCACAGGTAGATAGATAGATGATAGATAGATAGATAGATAGATAGATAGATAGATAGATAGATCGATAGATGATAGATAGATAGATAGATAGATAGATAGATAGATAGATAGATGATAGATAGATTACAGATGGGTGGGTAGGTAAGTAGATAGATAAATAGGTAGATTACAGATAGGTAGGTAGATAGATAGATAAATAGGTAGATTACAGATAGGCAGGTAGATTACAGATAGGTAGATAGGTAGATTACAGATAGATAGGTAGATAGAAAGATAGGTAGGTAGATTACAGATAGGTAGGTAGATAGATAAATAGCTAGATAGGTAGGTTGATTACAGATAGATAGATAGATAGATAGATAGATGACAGACAGATATCAGAAATTTCCTTGTGAAGTTTTTAGCTCTTTTATGTATAAAATCATATCATCTGAAAATGTATTCTGTATAGCCCCCATAGAGAATGGTATTATTGGGAGGTGTGGTTTTGTTGGAGAAAGTGTGTCACTGCGGAGGTGGGCTTTAAGATCTCATATATGTTCAAGTTATGCCCAGTGTGGCACACAGCTCACTTCCTGTGGCCTGTTTTGTATAGCATGGTCTAACAGATTACTGCAAGCTATAGACTACTAGTCACTAATATGCTTTCTCTTGCTTGAGGAGATTGAAATCCAGTAAAATTATTAAGATCTGAGCTGGCAAGATAGCTCACTGGGTAAAGTCACTTGTCCCCAGGCCTGACAATCTGAATTCAACCCCTGGATCCCATATGGTGGAAGAGGGAACCAACTCCTGTAGGTTGTTGTCCTCTGACCACCGCATACGTTACCATGGAACGCTTACAACCCTCCTAACAACCTAATTAGTTAATAAAAGATACCAGGCAGTAGTCATGCACTCCTTTAATTCCAGCTCTCAGGAGGCAGAGACATGCAGATCTCTGTGAGTTTGAGGCCAGCCTGGTCTACAGAGTGAGTTCCAGGACAACCAGGGCTACACAGAGAAACCCTGTCTTGAAAGGCAAATAAGTATGTAAATAAATAAATATGTTTTCATAAATAATGGTAACAATTTAATGGTGAATAATTAAAGTAAGAGAAGTGAAATAAATCATGATGGAAAATTAAGAGGAGGAGGAATCATTACTATATGGATGTTTCAAGGAAAAAGGAACATGGAAGAGATAGTTTCTAATGTGGCTCTTACTCTGACAGTTGAACTGGGATAAGGGTCAGGAAGCCTTCGACGCAAGGAGGAGCAGAGCCATGAAAGTGGAATAGCATGAGGGGAGGGAGGAGAGCAAGAGAGATCCGGAGAGACAGCAAACACAGCCCATCCGTCTGTGCATAATCAGGGTCCCAAAGTGTTGTACAGTACAGATAGAGACAGGGAAGAGGGAGGGAGAGAAGGAGGTACATTCACTGTATGAAACTGGCTCACTTGATTCATCATGGGGCCTAAGCACCAACATAAGCAAAGCACCTCTCAGGACAGAGTCCAAGTCTGAAGACGGAGAACCAGGAGGACTGGGGATGTCAGTTCCTGCTCACACAGGCAGGCAGGAAGCAGAGGGTCGGGTTCCTCCTCCTGGCACCTTTAGTACCGTCTAGTCCCTCACGGATTAGTCATTAGTCGGTGTGCAGCCCCGCTGAGAACAGTCGTCTACCTTTCAGAGCTCTCGGAGTCAGACACTGGTCTAGACAGGACTGGAAACAATGTTTCCTCTGCACACCTCACAGCCTTTCTGACCCACAGTCCTAAAAACAAAGGACTCACGTGACTCATTTAGCTCAGACTTGAGTTACAGCTAGGATAACAGCCAGAGGGACATTTAGGTAAATGACTCTAGCTACTTTTAGCTCATTTTGTCCTTCCTGTGGGGTGGGGGAAGTACCTCAGAAATTTTATGATTTGTTACCTCAGTGACATAGAGGATTTTCCTTAACCTTTCTCAACTGAGTATCCTAATGTGTCAGAGGCTTCTAAAAGTCAGATACTACCTATATGCATTTTGTACAGCTCTAGATGAGCCCCAGGGGCTGAGAAACGAGAGCCATCACCATCATCCTCCTTCTAGAGATGGGGTCAAATCCCAACACCAACACTGTCTCTTACTGGGTGTCTGAACCTTGGTTTTCTCATCAGCAGAATGGGGACAATAATTAATGATTGATTGCTGTTGACTTTTATACTACTATCTGTGTATAGAACCTTTATAAATATGTTGTTAGTAGTGTTCACATTAGGTTTTTTTTGGGGGGTGGGGGAGCTAAGAAGAGATGGTTCAGAGGTTAAGAGCACTAGCGGCTCTTCCAGAGGGCCTGAGTTCAATTCCCAGCACTCACACAGCAGGTAACTTTCGTTCCAAAGGACCTGGCACACTTATACAGAAAACACACAGACAAAACAGTAATGTACATAAAATATAAATAAATAAATCACTAAAATAAAAAAAATTGAGACAGGGTCCCATGCAGCCAAAAGTAACCTCAAACGTATTATGTAGCTGAAGATGATCTAAGCCACTTTACTAAATGAGCTCCGTCCCCAGTCCAGCTGTGAAGACTTCATAAGCCCTTAAATGTCTTTGCATGTCTTTTCGGTGTGGATAACATTAAAGCTATTTTATGCTGTTCTACTTTATTAGAAAGTTGGCTTGAGAGTTGGGTTATGACGCCCTCTTCTCTCGACCTACCTGTATTTAAAAGTTCCCCTATGTCTGTGTCTAGTGGTCCATCTGACCTGTGACAGGGAGAAGAAATCAAAGCAGAATAGCCAGAAAAATTAGAGTTGTTTCATTCTGTCCTCAAGATTTATAAGTTCATTGGGTATGTGTAAAAATCTGTAAAATGTGGCCGGGCGGTGGTGGCGCACGCCTTTAATCCCAGCACTTGGGAGGCAGAGGCAGGCGGATCTTTGTGAGTTCGAGACCAGCCTGGTCTACAAGAGCTAGTTCCAGGACAGGCTCCAAAACCACAGAGAAACCCTGTCTCGAAAAACCAAAAAAAAAAAAAAATCTGTAAAATGTGCCTGGCGATGGTGGCACACGCCTTTAATCCCAGCACTCTGAAGGCAGAGACAGGCGGATCTCTGTGAGTTCGAGGCCAGCCTCATCTACAACAGCTAGTTCCAGGACAGGACAGGCTCCAAAGCCACAGAGAAACCCTGTCTCAAACAACCAAAAAAAAAAAAATCTGTAAAATGTGAAAAAAGTTAACTTAAAACTTGTAAGATGGCATTGATAATGAAAAGGCCCTGTATAGGCAATCTTAAATAAACCATGGGGCATGGTTCCATGTTGGGATACAAGCAACACATGGTTTGCTGCCCTCTTTAGGCAGCCATGTGGCTGGTAGCCCATCGTTGCTAGGGTTGGAGAGACTGGATGCCATGTGACGTCACTATCATCTTGATGAAAGGTGACCATGTGGTGTGGGCCAACCAAGGAGGTACCAACAGGTCTCCAAGATAATTCCTCTCCCGAAAACAAGGTTTAGGAACGATAGAGTCTAAAAACAGTGCTTGATTAATAAGGCATTAAAGCTGTGCCTCCATGCATTCAGATACAAGAATGTACCTTGTGCTGCTGGCAAAGTTGGTAACATAAACGTCACCCAGGTGGTACTGGTTTTAAAGACACAAAGGGGTCATGGAGAACAGCTGAACCTTGCCAGTGTAGGACGGGATTGGAGGTCCTAAGGAGAGCCCAGGTACAATGGGGGAACCTAGCTGGAGATGCCAGTGCCATGTGATTGTCACAGAAACACCAGCTGCAAGGAACGAGGCCTTCTGGGATCTAGAAGGCAGGTGACACATGTTGCTGAAGGTGGAGCCAGAGAGGCTATTGAAGACCATGGGGAAAGCAAGAATGAATCCCAGGTATTGAGCATTGAACTGTTAGCACCAGTTAGAGCTCAGTGTTGCCTTTGGCAGATCGTGGTCATGCCCTTTATTATCGCTCTTGAAGTAAAAACGGTACTTTATTTTTGATGTTGTAGGAGCACACAGTTGGGAGGTTTTAAACTTTTGTTTTATTTTTATTTTATTTTATTTTTTTTTTTTGGTTTTTTGAGACAGGGTTTCTCTGTGGTTTTGGAGCCTTTCCTGGCACTAGCTCTTGTAGACCAGGCTGGCCTCGAACTCACAGAGATCCACCTGCCTCTGC
>NC_022011.1:91485427-91485980 GCF_000317375.1 Microtus ochrogaster
GTTTTATTTTTTGAGACAGGGTTTCTCTACATAGCCTTAGCTGTCCTGAAACTCACTCTGTAGACCAGGCTGTCCTAGAACTCACAGAGATCTGCCTGCCTCTTCTTCCTGAGTGCTGAGATTAAAAGTGTGCACTGCTATTGCCTGGCTGACAGATTTTAAATCTTTTAAAGAGGAAATAATGGAGTTTTACAGAAAATTTAAAATAAAGAGTTATAGTTTTTAAGGAACAGCATTTAAAATATTTATATTTATAAAACCATGGGCCATTTTAAGTTTATAAAATGTTTATATTAATAATATGTGATCATAAAAATAAATAAAAGTCTAAAGAGTTGGGGTACCAAATACTAAACAAGCCAACTAGAATATTCCTGATTTATGATGCAGGAAGACACAGACTGAGGCAGTCTGGCAAAGAGCTTGGGGAAGCAGTTCTCGACCTTTGGGTCATGACCTTTCACAGGGAAGCCTGGGACTGTCCTCATGTCAGATGTTCGCATGGTGATTCATAGCAGTGGCACAGTTGAAGCTGTGAGACATCAATGAGACT
>NC_022011.1:91486962-91502607 GCF_000317375.1 Microtus ochrogaster
AGGAGGCGGAAAATTTTTTTTTCTTTCTTAATAAAAAAAAAATTAAGAATAAAAAAAAAAAAGAACGTATGTCTCGACTCCTTGTCTTTGCAAGCTTCGTTAAGCTTTAGCTATTTTGATAAACTGAGTCATACACGAAACTATTATATCCGATAACTGTGCACGGAGGTCAAGGAAAGTGAAACTGCCAATCTCCCTATGGATTGTGCTCATGATTTAGAAGTCATATTTTGATACTAACAAGAGCTTCAATCCATGAATTATTTTCAAGGCTTAAACGTAACAGGGATAAAGCTGCAAGTTCTAATCTTATAAAAGCTACACACTTGGGCTGGAGAGATGGCTCAGGAGTTAAGAGCATTGGCTGCTCTTCCAGAAGACCCTGGGTTCAGCTCCCAGCATCCACATGGCAGCTTACAACTGTCTGTAACTCAAGTTCCAACGGATCTGACTCCCATACAATGACATGCGAGTCAAACACCAATGAACACAAAAATTAAAAATAAATTAAGAAGCTACTAACAACTTATTGTAAACTATTAAAGATAATAATTAAGACATTCAAGTTAATGATCAGTCACCTCATAAAGAATCAAATTCATTAATGTGTTCAGAACTATATTTGAGGTCATGCTAAGTGCTAACGTATTAATTACAAGAAAGAACTTTATTTAGCCTCCTGTATGTGTTTTCAAGGTTAAGCCTCAAGCAAGTAACTAGACAAAGCTTGTTTAGGTCAGATATATTTAATAGATTACGGTCCTCAAACTCTTCAGAGATCTGCTGAATAGAGCATGTAAAATGTTTAATGGAAAAAGCTTACGTGACAGAGCCCCCAGCTCCTAGTGGTGACCCCGAGGTTTTCAAAAAAGATGATGCCACCACCATAACTCCACCTGGTTGTGGTAATGCTAACCATTGGTCACAGCTGTCCCAATGCCTTGCCCACTTCCAGGACCCTGCCCAAACTGTGAACAGACAGGAAAACAGAGAGCTGATTGCTCAACTTTGCCTAGGCAAAGTAAGGTCAGTTCCCCAAGTTCCTCCTACACAGGAGAAGTCCCTCAGGTTTCTAGTACCTGGATGCTAAAGATTGCTACTTCTCCGGTACCTCTTCCCCAAAAGAAGCCATGGAGACCACAGGAGTCTTTTATTAACTGTTGAGGTAATTTTGATTGACACACAGGCCATTTGGATTATACTTCTTGCTCTAATTTCCACTTTTCAGATCTCTGATGGCATTGAAGGCATGGCCAGCTATAGCTCTGGCAGCTTGGCAGCAGCAGGCAGCTGGGTTCTTCTCCATGACTGCACCCACCTTGTTAGTCCATTTCATATGTAAAAATCATGTCTGCTTTTCCTAGATCTACTAGGTCTCCTGTTCGGAAAAGGCAGACAGGTTTGCTTTGCTAACACACTTCATATTAAAAGATCAACAATAGGCTCCAAAGCTGCAGAGAAACCCTGTCTCCAAAACAAAACAAAAAGATCAACAGGCTCCAGATGTAACTTTCCAGTAAAGGAACCTGCTTTGCAATGACTATTCTCAGCTATAACTACTTGTGTCTCTGGTAAATGATTATATTGTAAGAAAAAAGGTTTTAAAAAAATCTATGCAAGTGTTGAGGGTCTAAAAAAATTTTCTAAGGCACATAAAGTCTGAGGATGTGAAAGCTTAAATAAGTTCTGAAACAGAAGTGGTAAAAGCATAAGAAAGTGACCTACAGTATGTGGAAAAGAGAAAAGGTTTCAGGTTTCTTCCCCCCCCCCCCCCCGTCTATGCTATTGTTACCCAAGACTCCAAAAGTTCAGCGTTTTAACACTGATCATGGAGTTCAGAGAAGATGGCAGAGCACTGGTTGCTATCATCAGGCACAAACTCAGATTTTAAATTTTCTTTGGTTGTCTTCTAAGTGTAGACTTAAAGGAGCTTCTCATTGGGCTAAATAAAAATCGTCAAGTTTTAATATTTAGCCCTCTGGATTGGGAAAAGAATGTTCATGCTTTTTGAGCCAAAGCTATAGCTTCTGCTACGACTCAAAGGTATGAGTCGGCTCAGCTGTTTTACAGATACACGTCAGCTGTTTTCTCTACAATATAAATTTCAATATAGATTAGAAACAGTAATAATGCTAATATAGCTAAAACTTGGATGTCTGTTTGTAAACCAAACATTCATACAAGCTTCAGGGACTCAAAGGAGTCATAAAAATTGGATCCACCTCTCACAGGTCAAAGGGACTCCATGTAAGTACATCCTAAGTTTGGTCACCTTTCTATTCCTGAGGATAGGGTCTCTCTCTCTCTCTCTCTCTCTCTCTCTCTCTCTCTCTCTCTCTCTCTCTCTTCTTTTTTGCATGCTTCATGATGCAATTGATTTTGTTACAAGGACACAGACAGTGTTTTATTAAAAGCTCTGACTTTTCATTTGCGCCTACAAACACAAAGCAGGGTATAGATGACCATGGCCTCTCTGCCGCCTCTCTGCATCTGTCACCATGGCTATGAGTCGCTCTCCTCTGAAGCCACCTTAAGTTCCAAGAAGAATGTGACAGATGAGCAAATATCCTTTTTGGTTATTTGGTTGGTTTTGTTTTTCAACACAAGGTTTCTCTAGCTGTCCTAGAACTCGCTCTATAGACCAAGCTGGCCTCAAACTCTGCTTCCTGAGTGTGGGATACTAAAAACATACTCCACCACACCTGTCTAGTGAATATCTTTTGACAACAGTCAAATCTTCCCCAGACAGCAATGACATTCTTCGGATGACAAGGCCCCACCTGACTCATCCTGAGACTGTGACTAACTGGAGCTCAGTGTGACCATGGCTGTTTTTGTATGGTGTCCTTACATCCTCCCACTTTTCACCCTCTCTCTAGAACCTACCAGCAAACATGGAGCTAAGAAACTAATCTTTGTCTTGCAGGTATAGTTATGATGATTAAAGTTCTTTTACGGCACTACTCTGTCTTTAGCTTCTAGGGTAAATGGACCTAATTTTCCTGTGTACTCCCTGACGCACGCGCGCGCACACACACACACACACACACACACACACACACACACACACACACACACAGAGAGAGAGAGAGAGAGAGAGAGAGAGAGAGAGAGAGTCTGCTGAGGCCTAGCCTCTGACTTCAGCAACGGATTGGCCTCAGCACACATTTCCACTGAAATGGATCGCCTCGCCACAAGTCCAAAGCAAGGAGACCAGTTCATCATGGGCTGACACCTTCAAAACCAACAGGTTCCCACCATGAGTTGAAAGAGTGACAGAAAGCTGAGTAACAGCAATGCACACAGATAGGCCATAACCTGCTAGGACTTATTCATGTGCAAGGAACAAGACATGAAAATCAAACACCACTGGGGCATTGGTATAGCACTAATTACTAAATTCTGTGAACTGCAGAAAACTCAGCAAATTGTTGATCTAGTAAAACATTAATATCGAGCCTGGTGGTAGTGGTACAAGCCTATAATCCTAGCACTTGGGAGGCAGAGGCAGGCAAATCTCTGAGTTTGAGACCAGCCTGGTCTACAGAGCAAGTTCCAGGATGGCCAGGGCTACACAGAGAAACCCTGTCTTGAAAAAAAAAATATTAATAGCACGATCAGATGTTTAACTCAAGAGGACACTGGCAATCTGGCGATAGCATCTGGACAGGTAGGCTGGAATTTGTTATGCAGTTGAGTATGACCTTGAGCATAGAAGTAAGCATTTACACAGACTGATTTTGTGTGTCAACTTGACCCAAGCTAGAGTCGTCAAAGACCCGGTGAAAGGTCTCCATGAGATCCAGCTGTAAGGCATTTTCTCACTTAGTGACCAGTGGGGAGGGACCAGCCCATGGTGGGTGGTGACATACCAAGGCAGGTGGCCCTGTGTTCTCTAAGAAAGCAGGCTGAGCAGCCCAGTAAGCAGCCCTCCTCCATGACCTCTGCATCAGTTCCTGCCTCCAGAATCCTGCCCTGTTTGAGTGCCTGTCCCGATTCTCTTTGGTGATGAACAGCAATCAATGGGGAAGCGTGAGCTGAATAAACACTTACCTCCCCAACTTGGTCCTGGTGCTCCATTACAGCAATAGAAACCCTGACTAGGGCAGCATCTCAATCCATCGCTCATTTCCTCTGTATCCAAACTGTGCGTGGTGACAGTGCTGCCATCCCTATATTAAATGTGTAGACTCGCAAATTTCAAGAGGCAAGAAAATGATTCTGAGACACGCGAACTACTGCATAGAGAATCCTTCCCATCCATAACTCTAGCTATTGGCAAGACAATATGAATTATGTCTTAAATACCAGGAAAGGAAAACTGCTAAGAATTGAGAAGAAACTTTAACTTGGGGTTCAAGTTTTACTTAACGAAGGTTATGAAGCTGAAATAGACTTGTTAAAATCTAGGGATTTGGACTTTAAGGCTTCTCAGGATAGGGAAACAGCTCAGTTAGTAGACAGACTTCTTGTGTTGCTTGCATGAGGTCATGAATTCTATCCCTAGAACCTGAGACAGAGGAAGGAAAGACCTTGTCTAAAGTTCAACGAGAGTAAAGATGGAGACTCGCTGGGGTGGTGGCGCACACGGTTAATCCCAGCACTTGGAGAGGCAGAGGCAGGTGGATCTCTGTGAGTTCAAGGCCAGCCTGGTCTACAAGAAATAGTTCCAGGACAGCTAGGACTGTTACACAGATAAACCTTGTCTCGAAAGAACAAAACAAAAAACAAACAAAAAGAGTAAATGAATAAAATTAGAAACCCAGAATTGCTAGATTTCTGAGGCAGCTTAAAGAGACAGAAGTCAGAAAAAAGAGACAGAAGCCGGACCTTCCAGAGAGAAGACCTCGTCTATTGGCAAATACGGGAAAGGGCATACTCTTTCTCGAAGGAAGTCGAAGGTGTCTGTCAGAGGAAGAAGATGACTGCCGCCCTCTAAGGAAATGAGAATGGTTGTAGCACGTAGCTCACGTTTCTCTGCCAGATTTGCCCACACAGACAGGTTATCTTAACAGGTGGCCGAGCATGGTCGAACAAAGTCTTCTGTAATCTTGTAGGAATCCTGTTTTAAGAGCGAGGCATTCTATCTAGGGACGTACTGAGCTAACTAGCCTGGGAAGAAAAGAAATAGATGTTTGATTTGAAGCCACGACCTCTGTATGAACCTAATGTCTTGTGCTGCTGGTAGAAGGAGAACAAAAATGTCTGCCTCTGGGCTCCCAGCGAATATCTCTGTCTAGACAATTGCGTTGAAGCACAATCATAGAATGCCAATGGAAACAAATGGAAAAACACCCCAGAAGAATGGTTCCATAAATAAGACCACAGGAAGTTCCTACAGCCAAAGTGATTTTGGATAATGCTTCAGACACATAAGGAAATACCTCGTCTTGAGTGAGGGCCAGCAGATAGTCAGAGGTGATTATTAGAATCTCCCTGAATGTGGACATGCAGAATAGTATGATACATGCTACAAACTTTGTACTTTGAAAAGAAGTAACAGAGAGAAAGAGAAGAAACATATGGAAAAAACAAATTTCGATGAGAAGGGGGAAGTGTGGATGTGGAAACGGACTAGAGAGAATGAATGGAAAACAGAAATCCAGTCACCGAGAGGCTGTAGCATGCTGGAGGCCTCTTAGCTGTGAGCGGCAGAACCAGAGCCCCAAACTCAGCTTATGTATGATTGCCAAGCCACAGCAGCTACCCACGAGCCTGAATCGAAACTAGTTACTTCCATATTGGAACCCTGCTCCTTTGACTTGGTACAGTCTTTAGAATGAATGAACATAGTAATAAAAATCACACATTGGAAAAAAAAAATCAAAACAGTGGTTGAGTACACCTTTGATCCCAGCACTCCAGAGGCAGAGGCAAGCAGATCTCTGAGTTCAAGGCCAATCTGGTCTACAGAGTGAGTTCCAGGACAGGCTCCAAAGCTAGACAGAGGAGTCGTGAATGCTCTCAGCCACTGAGTTGTCACTTCAGCTCCTACAATACACTCTTTTTGTTTGTTTGTGGGTTTTGATTTTTTAAGACAGGATTTGCGTAGTTTGGAACTAGCTCTGTAGTCAGATTGGCTCCAGATCAGAGATACCCCTGCCTCTGTATCCCGAGCGCTGGGTTTGCTAGTCAGGTGGTGGTGACACAAACCTTTGAGTCCAGCACTCGGGAGGCAGAGGCAGGCAGATCTCTGAGTTTAGAGGTCAGTCTGGTCTACAGAATGAGTTCCAGGACAACCGGGGATACACAGAGAAACCCTGTCTTGAAAAATCAAGAGGAAAAATGAAAAAGAGGTTTACTATATATTAGACTGAACATGATGTACATACAAGCATAGTGCATATTAAACATTAAGCAGTCTGTGTATTTAGGTAGTATGTTATTCTGGTGTCACGGTCCTTAGGAAAACTGTCTCTAAGAGCGTTATGACAAGCATGTTGTTTCTCCTGTCTTACTACCTCACAGGGTTCCCCAAATCCGGCTTTCTCCTCCCAGAATCTCAGCGTAACCATCCTCTCCAGCTGTAATCTCCTCTCCCTGTGTCCACCAGTGCTCACACACGAGAGGCTCAAAATGGACACCTGCAGGGACAGCCTGGAGGTTGCGTGCGGCCGGTGAAGTTGGACTACACTACAGGTTGTGTTTTCTCTCCTCCAAGGCGCCAGCACGATCATGAACACGTTTAAAGGTGCAGTCACCTGAGGGGTTTGAAAGTCTTGCTCAGTTAACGCTTTTTGCTTTCGGAGTTGTCACCGAATCATCTGATGTGTTTGTGTCAGGCATCCAAAAAAATGTGAGGACACTGATTGAAACTGGACCATCTACTTCCTCCAGGCAGTGGTGTGAGGGTCTCGTGCCTCCCAGCAGCTACGGAAGAGGGCTCCACGGATACAGTCACTCAGCAGGAAAGGCAGCTTGGCCAGCTCAGTGGTCAATAGTAATTAGTTGTGCTTTGTCCCCAGTGTAAAAGCAATCACACTGGGAGTGCAGCGGCCCTTACTCAAGCTGGTTTCTTTGAAGGGTATAAAGGAAGTGAAAGCCTTGTCTTCTCCCTAATAAAACAAAGTTGCAATGGTGACTAGTATCGAAGGGTCTTCCCTTCACACCAGGTGAGTCTAAACATTGGAAAACTTCTTGATAACAAAAGTTGAAGCTTTACAACATAAAGTATTTACACTGCTCATCGTCTCCCCAGAAACAAAAGTCACTCACATAGAGCTAGACAAAACTTACAGAATAAAGGTTACTAAGTAAGCAAACAGATGTGAATAGGTAGAGAAATTTAACTGCACAGAAAGAGGTCTCTCGAAGGAGGTCTCACACACATACACACGCTCTTTTTGTCTTAATGTGGCCTAGGAGAGAATCTGTAGACTTTTGAAGGCACATTGAATGTAAAATCACAGGCTAACTAATAACCGTGAAGAAACTGATTGCCACCCTGCATCTCTTCTAGGTGTTGGTCTTGTGTTTGCTTTAGCCACTCTGGGATCTACTGTCATAACTATTGGCATGTCAGTTCATCAACTCTGCCACACCCTTTTTCAAAGATACATAAATATTATTGAAAGAGGATGCACATCCTGTCTAAATGAATAGGTAGCCAAAATAACAACGTAAACTTGGAAGTAGGTATCATACTGTACTAAAAGTTGTGTTTCTGCTGTGATGGCTGGGTTAAATGTTGGCTTGACACACGTTAGGGTCTACTGGGGAAAAGGGGTCTCAGCTGAAGAATTGCCTCCAGCAGACTGGCCCACAGGCGTGTCTGGGGTGTTTTCTTGTGTAATGACTGATACGGGAAGACTTAGTCCATGGTGCGCTGTGCCATCCCTCGGAAGGTAGTCCTGGTTTGGGTGAGAAAGCCAGTGAGCAGCCTTCCTCTCGGATTTGGATCTTCATTTCCTACTCCAGCATCCTGCTTGAGTTCCCACAGAACCTGGGAGCTAAAAGCACTTCCTCCTCAAATTCCTTTTGGTCAAGGTTCCACCCCAGCAAGGGAACTGCAACAAGAACCTCCCTAAGGCCTGCTGCCTTTCTTTGCCAAAGATTAGTAACCACGAGTGGAGTTACAAATCTATCCTTAACTTCCATAGAAAAGGAAAGCCTGGAAGGAAATAGGGAAGGGAATTCCATTCTTAAGGCTACTCATTGTTATTTTAATGAAAAACTTGTGTGACAATGAAAAAAAAATATCTTTAGCTACTGGTTCATTTTGAATAAAATGAGAGTTAAAGCATTTCCCATCAGTATATTTAAATGTAGGATCCTTTATATTCTGCTCATAGCCTGGAAACTACAGAAGGCCGTAGACTTTAGCCCAGCAGTGGTGGCACACGCCTTTAATCCCACCTCTCAGGAGGCAGAGGCAGGAGGATCGCTGTGAGTTCGGGGCCAGCCTGGTCTCCAAGAGCTAGTTCCAGGACAAGCTCCAAAGCTACAGAGAAACCATGTCTTGAAAAACAAACAAACAAACAAGTAAATAAAAATTTACGTATGCCGAAGCTAAATTATACTCATTATTTGATCTCTCATTTGCTTGTTTCAGTAATGTTCTGTTTCTACTGTGTAATTACCACGGGGACTCCAGGCAAATCCCTCCTTAGAAAGTTCAGCTGGTGTTAGGCTTGTCTGTGTGGTCATAAAGCTGTAAAGGTTCAGTGCATTTCAGAGCAGAGCCTGGTCAACAATCGTAGTTACTGTTTTACCACCCTGCCCTGCTGCTTGCTGCGTGGGCTGTTTTCAGGACATGTTTATGAGCCTTTCGTGGAAGGGCGAGCAGATCACCGTGGTTGAGAGGTAAGCCACGCACACACACACACACACACACTCACATACACACACACATACACACACACCACACACACACACACATACACACACACACCACACACACACACATACACACCACACACACACACACACACACACACACACACACTCACGTTTTCAGCTGGCTGACTTTGTAGGAAGAACAGACCTCAAACTGATTCCTGTTCTGTTCTCACATACTGTGGGGTAAACATTTTCTGAAAAGGACACACCAAGAGAAGGACCCACAGCTGGGAACTCTCAATACAACTTGGCAATCACCTCTTCTGAGTCACCTTTGCAAGCTGGTAGCCTTAGAACCCGTGAGTGAGTTCGCCCCCTCCCCCAACACACACACACACACACACACACACACACACACACACACACACACACACACTTGGAGGGAGGAAACACCCGCAGGCTGGTTTCCCACAGACATGGTAACCGCTATTGCTGCTGTTGAGAGAAGATCAAGAAGAAGCAGGGATCACATACTCTAGAATGTCTTCCCTTGCTCAGCAGTAGAGGGGTCATCTGGCATGCTCAAGGTCCTGCATTCAATTACCAACACTGCAAAAAGTCATAAGTAGAATGCCATTGAATTATAATACACAACTTACAAGACAGGATTGGGCAGTAAAGAGGGGAGTGTTGAGACAGGGCATACACGAAGGAGGGCAAACATAGGCTGGATAAGGCAGACTGAGAAAAAAAAATCAGAATAAAAGTAAAAAAGAAGGGTCAAGCACAAGGACTTCAGTGTGAAGGACAGGACACACAGAAAACTTGCCTTAGTTTAAAGAAGGCTGCACGGAAGACAGAATGGTGGTTTGAGGAAGATGGCATCAAATGGATGATTCTAAGTTGACAATAATTAGGAAGAAAAACGAAGGTGTTTGACCAAGAGCTGTTTTTATCATCTGTTTCATGTAATCATGTGCTACATTTATGTCAGTAGCTTTGAATGCATAATATTGACATGTCTTTATGTGAAAAACAAAGGTTTGATGTTCTTCCTCAAGACATTTTCCTAACTTTATCCAAGCTGCACATAAAGAAATATAGCAGAAATGTCAATTTTTTTTTTCAAGATGAGCTACACTGAGGTGGTGGTTATTTGGCTTCCACTGTAGGCATTAGGAAACATAAATTATTTTCCATCCATGGAAAAGTATTTTCTGACAAGCATGACGTTACAGATAAAATTTCCAAACCTGGAAAATATTTGGTAGAAATGTATGGTTTTTCGCAGTTGCTCGGAAAGCAGAACTGAACAGGGGTTCATTAGCCAGGCTTGACGGTGATATTTCAGATTCCGACCCTCAGGGTCACACTAAAAAGAAGATAATCTGATCCTGCCGAGCACAGTTACTTAGGAGGTGGAGGAAGAAGGTCAGTTAAGTTAGACAAATCGTGAGTTCAAGGCCAGCCTGAACTACAGAAGGGCCTGTCTCAAAAATAACAAGCAAACAAAAAACCCAACATGAATGTGTAATAATCAGTATTGTAATTCCTTTTTTTTTTTTTTTTTTTTTTAGGAATTGCCTCCCCACTTGTGGTAAACATAACCTGGTATAAATGTGGCTCAGCGGATAGTCATTCTCAACTTTGCCTGAAGGTAACGACAGCTAAGGAATTACAAGTATTAACACTGACACCTAGATCCTACCCAATGCGGCCAGATTTTTATTTAGATGGAATGCACCCCAGTCATTAAAGTTTCAAAATCTCCTCAGGAGATTCTTATACCCAATAAAACTTGTGAAATACCAGAAACCTTAACCGAGGGCCACTGGTGGCCAACACAGCCTTTCCCAGGCAGCACCACTGTTAGCAACCAAAATGGATTAGAATTTGGACTTCCCCAAGCCTCCTGAGCGGCGTGGAAAGACTGAGAAGCAGTCTGTGAGGAATTCTTTCGTCTTTCTCTGATGTCAGACAGTAATTGTATGGCTAACAACAGAGGAAAAAAACTGAGCCCTCATTCACTTGAGAGCAGTCTTTCTCCAGGAAAAGAAAGTGTGGAGGCACAGCTCAGATCTACCCATGTAAGGCTGGCACATAAAATGTAGGCTGCCTAATACAGAATACATGTCAGATAAACAATTTCCTTTTTTGTGTGTACCGAAATACGTCTCAGATATCACACGGAATGCCTGTATTGTAAGGGCATTCATGGTTTATGTGGGATCCTAATCTGTCTACACATCCCGTGTTTTTCTTCTTCTAAATCTGGCATCTTTTTGCATGTTCCCAGGAGAGTGTCTAGGTTCCACCAGGAGGAAGTGGAAAGCATACCATACATGGCCAAGTGACTGCCCACAAACTGTCTAGACTAATTGACGGTGCTGTTTCTCAGCAGCCCAGATGGCCAAGACTGACTTCCCCAAGCCAGACTGGTGACTCATTCAGCTGGGAGATTAATAGGAACTTTACTTGCTGACTCAGGAAGACGTGAACCTTGGCAAGCTTTTCCTTCCATTTAAATCAAAATGGGGGAGAAGTCCAAAATAAATATGAAGTACAGGGAAATATGATAAAATATTTTAACATGAGAGAATAAGCAAGTTAATCGCATTTAAAAAATAAAAACAAAAACAGAATCTCACTATGTAGCCCTGGCTGCCTTGGTACTCTTCCTTGTAGATCACGTTGGCCTTGAGCTCACAGAGATCTGTCTGCCTTTGCCTCCTAAGAATGCTGAGATTAAACGCATACACCTCTACGCCGGGATAATTCTTTTTGAAAAAGAAGACATTTTCGTGGTTTGTTCAACTCTTGCCACCCAGTATTTTCTTGAGAATAACTGCTGTATATGCTTTCTCAGGAGATACTTTTCAAGAATACATTTTATTGTCTTTTTGATGCTGCGTACGGTCTGCAAATCCTTTGAGTAGAAATTAAGTGTGCACAAGACAGTGGCCTTCCCGTTGTTCCTAACACAAGACAAAACTTGCAGCTGTGGATATGCTTGGTCTCGGTCCTTCTCCTGAGATGAGCATTTGATTTGAACTCGGTCCCTGACTTCAGAGGTTGGTTTACTCCTTCTTTATTCTGTTCATCGCATTTATTTCTTTATTGATTTATTTTTAGTGGTTTTGTCTGTCTTGGCTTTGGTATTTTTAGACAAGGTCTCATGTAGCTCAGGTTGTCTTCAAACTCACTGTGAGTCAAAAATTAACTTTTCTTGCCTCTACCTCCAGCTTCTGAGATTACAGGTATGTGCCACCATACCTGGTTCATCATCATGTTTGATTAAGACCTTTTCTTTTATTCAAAATAACTCAGGAAAAGTAAAGGCAGAATTTGAAGCTAAGTGTCCATTAGCCAGTTTTGGCTGTGTGTGTGTGTTTGTGTTTGTGTGTGTGCGCGTGCACACACGCATGTGTGTTTGCAAAATGTTGCAGAAATGGTAAGCATAAGGCACAGGGCAAAGTATTTACCAAACCAAAATGGATATAAACGTTTTATGAAAGACTTGACACTGTAGACAGAAGAAACACAGTGCATGAGTTCTGAGAGAGAGGTCACCCCTCTGAGTAGGAATAGGGTCCTTAAAGCAGTTAAGTGAATAAATCTAAGCGAGAAGCAGAACACTAACGCAAATCAAATTTAAAACCTGCTACAAGAAACTAAAGATAATGCTAGAAGGTAGGAAGACCTCCCATACTATGGATTGGATGGATTTATACGGGGAAAATGGCTACACTATCAATAGTAACCTATAGATTCACTTGTGGCAATCGCCACAAAAATTCCAATGTCAGGGCTCTGGAGAGATGGCCCAGCTGTTAAGGGCACTCACTCCTCTCCCAGAGGGCTCAGGTTTGGTTCCCATTGGCTCCCAATGCTGAGTCCTTTGGTCACCTCGAACACCTGCAGTTACGTGCACATCCCCGCACATACACAAATAATTTTAAAAATCCTTCCCGGTGCCGATCTTCAAAAAAAAAATAGAAAAACAGTATTAAAATTTACATAGATGCATAAAAGACACCAGAATGCCAAAGAACAGTGAGAATAATGGGCAAAAAGAGCAACACTGGAGACCCTCAGGTTTGGCTCCAGAACAAACGATTTCATATTAGCCTTTGAGCTGAGGGCTGTGTTTTTGTGTCCACAAGGAGAAGACAGCCTCTTCAACAGTTGTTGCTGGGGAAAATGGGTTACCATGCACAGGGAACTGAAACTGACCCCCATCTCTTACTCTGTATGACGGCCAACTCCATGAAAATCAAAGACTTCAGTGTAAGACCTGAAAAATCTAAAATGGATCAAAAGGAAAACGCAGGGGAAATATATCAAGATATCAGTATAGATTAGGACTTTCTAAATAAGAAACTAATCATTTAGATTGATGAATGTGACTTCATCTAATAAAATGTTTCTTCATAGCAAGGGGCAGCATCAAACGCAGAAATGGCCTGTGGTTAGGCTTCTGATAGCTGAACGTCAATGCTTTGACAGCTGGACCTTGGTGGTCAGCAGCCTCAGAGGGAGGAAGTGGCCAAATATGGAAATAGACCTTGGTGGCTAGCTTTAGGAATGTAATTTAACCCTTTCTAGAAAGGCAGAGAGAATGGGGGAGAAGGGCAAGGCCTGCCAGAGCCGTGTTTGCCAGGCCTAGGCTGGCTAGGGTTCCTTCAGGTAGAATGCTCAAATTTCAGGGTATCCTAAACTCCTTCGAGGGAACTGCCAAAACAAGAGCTCCTAGTGTCTCTCCTCAGGAACTCTGCTGTAAATTGGCCTGCCTCGGGAAACTGCCAGCACGCGTCCAAGCAAGGTCAGCAGATGGAGAGAGACCTTAGAGCATCCTGGCAAGAGTTCCTTTAGCCTGGAGGAGGCCTGAAGAAGCCAGCCAGCCTATGATTGCACACTGCCCCTCACACAGAGACACTGGGGTTGTAGAGTTGATATATGACCATCACGACATACAGCACTCCAAGTGTAGACAACATTGTCTTTCAATTTTTTTAAATGCTGCTCTGGGCTGGCCTCGAACTAACAGAGATACACCTGCCTCTGCCTCCTAAGTGCTGGGATAAAGGGTATGTGCTACCATGTCTGTAATACCTTCCAAAATGTTTATGTGAAAAAAAAAATCAAGCACAAACATCGTGTTAGGGTCCTCCAGAGACATATAAGCAATAGAATGAACATGTCTTACAAAGGGGATTTATTGGTTTGGCTTCCACAATAGCTGCGGAGTCCAAAGGAGTGGATGCCTGGTCAGTTTCCATCTGGTGCTGAAGCTGGGAAGGCTTTCTGCAGAGCCTCTGGTCTGCAGTCCACATTGAGAGCGGAAAGAAGCTGACTTCTGATATAAGGAAAAATAAAAATGTATCAGGAAGGCAGCAACGAACAGAGTAGATGCAGCCAGCATCAGGGCTGGAGGGGAGCTTCATTACTAGAAACTGGTGGTTTTCCTTCACACCCCGTTATATCTGGGAAGTGCTGCTGGAAAGCGCTGCTATCTCTGGAGGAAGGTCTGTCCCCCTCGGTTGATCCTAGCTCAGTTGGTAGAGTGCCTGCCTGGCCGATTCCCTCACTGAATGAAACTAGATGTACCAACACATGCTTATGAGCCTAGCTTTTAGACTTGAGGCAGGAGATTAGGAAGTTCAAGGACATTCTCTGCTACATACACACTACATAGCGAATTTGATGTGAGTCTGCACTACACGAGACCTCACCTTAAAAAAGAAAAGAAGCAACATTTAATACTCTAATGTTGTATTAGTGTTGGCTGGTCCTCCCTGGGCTACCCTGAAGCATTACCTTCTGCTGTTTTTCTCAAATGTTCTATGGAATTCTACCACCTGCAACTTTCCATATTTGGATTACTTGAAATCAATAAAAAGGGGGTTAAGCCATATCTTCAGGTTACGACAGGACATGCTCGTGGTGAATGAACAGAAAGCGAGGCGCCAGTGAGATTGAGATCAGCGTTGGCTGAAGTACCTTTGAGATTCCTTAGGGACACTAGGAAGGAAGTTGACAATCTCAGACACACAAACAACTCCACATTGTTTACTGACGATCAAGCCCATCTCACCCTACTGCTCCAGAAGAATCCCCCACATTCTGTGACTTGGTTCCCTATGACCAGTGAAATAACTAGTGAACCTTGCATTGCCTGAACTCAGGGCTCGGCCTTCACAGACTTGTGACTCAGAACCACATTTAGAGGTGAGCTATGCGTCTCAGCCTGGCAGAGCTGTCAAAGGCATGAAAAGTAAGAAAGAAGGTGGATGTGTTGATACCAGAGCAGTTTCTGGTCGCCTTTCTTCTTTCTATTTTTTCTTACCACCACACTATACCTTTTTTTGTGGTGACTGAATTAGTAAATGAAAACCTCCCAGTAGTAGAACTGGAAAATCAGGTGCAATTTGGTGCAGAAACAGAGAAGAAAATTGACCCTTAACCACTGACACTTGCAGCTTTGGAAAGATAAACAGAAAGGACTTCAGTCTATTTAGGCCATCAGTAGACTGATTCTCTACCCCTTGAATGAATACCTCTGGCAGCCATTCTGCTCAGCTTGGGAGCCACTGGCCACATGTGACCCTGAAACAGTTTACATTGCAATTTAATTTTCCAGCCATGCTGGTAACATGTATTCAGTACTTAGTCGTAGCTACCTGTGGGTGATGCAAGTAGTTGGAGGGTTTAAATAAGAGTGTTTTCATTGCCACAAAGGTTTTTTTGTCTTCTATATCCCAGTCCATTTTATTTTTAGCTGCTTTTCTTCTTCTTCTTCTTCTTCTTCTTCTTCTTCTTCTTCTTCTTCTTCTTCTTCTTCTTCTTCTTCTTCTTCTTCTTCTTCTT
>NC_022011.1:91502707-91517234 GCF_000317375.1 Microtus ochrogaster
TTCTTCTTCTTCTTCTTCTTCTTCTTCTTCTTCTTCTTCTTCTTCTTCTTCTTCTTCTTCTTCTTCTTCTTCTTCTTCTTCTTTTCTTCTTCTCCTCCTCCTTCTTCTCCTCCTCCTGATCCTCCTCCTCCTTTTCCTTCTCCTCCTTCTTCTCCTCTTCCTCCTCCTCCTTCTTCTCCTCTTCCTTCTCCTCCTTTTCCTTCTCCTCCTCCTCCTTCTCTTCCTCCTCTTCTTCCTCCTCCTTTTCCTTCTCCTCCTTCTTCTCCTCTTCCTCCTCCTTCTTCTTCTGAGACAAGCTTTCCTTGTGTAATGGTCCTGGCTGTCCTGGGACTCACTTTGTAGACCAGGCTAGCCTTGATTGAACTCACAGGGATCTGCCTGGATCTATCTCCAGAGTGCTGGGATTAAAGGCATGAGCCACCACACCCAGCACTTATTTATTTTTAAAGAATGTCATTTACTATTACATTTTGGGTCATAAAATCACTAGGCTATCCTTAAAAGTTTCTTGCATATGTTTGTCTGAGACTGGCTTAGGTATATGAAAATATGTATTCTCCTCAGAGAGCATTTCATTAAAGTTGCTACTTACCACTTTTGTTGTCTGTTTTTCAAGACAGAGTGTCTTCGTGTAGCCCTGGCTATTCTGAAACCCACGCTGTAGACAAGGCTGGCCTTGAACTCATAGAGATCCACTTGCCTCTGCCTCCAGAGTACTGGGATTAAAGGTGTACACCACCACCATCCAGCTATATATTTTATTTACCAAATAAATTTAATAAAAGAGAAAAACATTTTTAATCTATTTTTATTTTATTCAAAACAAAAGAGAAGAAAGTACAACTGGAAACCTAAATACTAGCATCTTTAAAAAGATAGAGGCACCATCTTGAATAGTACACTGTGAAGACATATAATTCAAGCCTGGAACGGGGATCCACAGTTCTCAGAAACTCGCTCTTCCTGCTCTGCAATTCCTAGACCATGACTTTCACTGCTAAGAATGCTCTCTCCATGCTCACAAAGCAGCTGTGTAGCTCCGAGCAGCTGCCGAAAAGAAATGGGACAGGAAATAGAGTCCCTGATACTGACGGTACCCTTTCTTCCCATCAATTGTCTTGAAGATCCTGACAACTTGTACTGGCATCTTTGGTTGTCTCTACAGGAACTTTTCCAGTCTTGACACTACCATTGGTAAAGGCCTTCTGGTTATAACTATTTACATTTATCGTAAGCCTGAAGAAAATGTGCTTTAGAAGTTTAATTTATAATCTCCACTAACAGCAAGGTCATGTTTATACAAAAAAGAATAGGAGGGAAGCATTAGTAACCATTTGGGGACTTGCTGGCCACATTTCAAACTGGCCCACATGATTCTATTTATGAGTCATGGAATTGAAAAACTACTGTGTTCTGTGTTTTTTTTTTTTGTTTGTTTAGTTTAAAACATTTTAAAACAGGTGATACACACCTATAGTCCCAGAGTTTGGGAAGTATGGACAAGAGGGTCAGAAGCTCAACCTTGAGAATGCTCAATGACTTAGACAGTTTTAGGGCCAGTTTTAGGTGCATGAAGCCTTGGTCAAAATGAAGGGCGAGAGGTTCCTGGGTATAGTGGTTCCCTCCTGTAATCAGCACTCGGCAAGCTGAGACAGAAATGTGAGTTCCAGTCCTACCTGCTCCCACCCCCAAAGGCAAACGAAGATTCTGTATTAGCAAATTCTAAACATACAGGAAATGCTGAGGCTTTTGCGCCTAAGCCCTAATTCAGTTGTTCAGCAGTGGAGCAGTCCATGTGGAAGAGCACACAGAATAACTTCCAGAACTGGAATTTTTGTGGTTATTAAAGTGCTGTATTAAGACAGGATTTATATAGCCCCTCTGTATGCTGTGATTACCATTGGTTAATAAAGAAACTGTCTTGGGCCTATAGCAGAGCAAGACAGAACAGAGCTAGGTGGTGAAAACTAACCCGAATGCTTGGAGAAAAAAGGTAAGGTAAGGGAGAAGCCATGAAGCCACCACCAGAGACAGACATGCTGACACTTTGCCAGTAAGCTACAGCCTCATGGTGATACACAGATGATGAATGGAAATTGGTTAAATTAAGATTTGAGGGTTAGCCAGAAATATGCTTAAGCTATTGGCCAAACAGTACAGCAAATAAAATAGTTTCTGTGTGGTTATTTCGGGGCTGAGCAACTGGGAACAAACAAGTGGCCGTACTACAACAACCATATAGTTAGAGTAGGTACCAATTTTAAAAACATTTAAAAAACAAATTTCCTCAAGTAGTTATCATGAAAGACAATGTTGTCATTTTAAATCTCGATTCAGTAAAAGTTGTGATTCCTCTTAAAATTTGTGCATGTCGACTATCTGAACGGGACTTGGGAAACCCCAGGCTCATCTTTAGAATTGAGAGCTTCTGTCTGGAGAGCTGTGTGGTTTTCAGAGTGAGATACAGAGGTCACTGGGAGTACAGAGGATGGTCTTGCTGTCCATGAGCCACTATCTCCTTAAACCTCAGACTCTAACCCCAAATGGTGTCAAGGAATAAGGAGCAAGTACAGGATCTTTTTTGCTAGTTAGTTTGTTTTGTTTTTTGAGGCAAGGATTCTTTGTGAATCCCTGGCTTCCCTGAAACTATTTCTGTAGAACAGGAGACATCAAACTCATAGAGATCCGCCTGTCTCTGCCTCCCAAGTGCTAGGATTAAAGACGTGCGCCTCCACTGCCTGGCCTGGTACATGATCTTATGTATACATATTCACAGTAGATTTCCTGTCACTGCTTTGGCAAAGATGCTGGCCTGTGGTTGGTAAGACCACCCAATGGTTATGTGGAGCATCTTTTAGTGAAATTTTAAAAATCAAAATGAATAACCCAATTAAGTGTATCCATGACACCACATAGAACTATTTAATGTTGGATGAATATATGCTGTCACTGAGGTACTTTCCTGTCGTTTGTGACAGGGATCTCTTTCTCCTTCTTTCCTTTCTCTTCCTCCTCTTTTATCTTCTTTGAAACAAGGTCTCACATGCAAACCTGGCATATGCCTGGAACTTGCTACACAGGCTTGATCTTTCTGCCTCTGACTTCCTAGTGCCAGGGTTCAAAAGCATTTGCCATCACACCCGACTAAGTCACTAAGTTCTTTAACATTTCATGTGCAACATAGGAAGACTCTGAGCAAACTTGAAAAAAAAAATGTTGTATGTGAATGAGTGTTTCGTCTGCGCATAAGTGTGTGCACCATAGTTTGTGAGCCAACATGTGTGTGCTGGACCACTTTACCAAAGCGGGAGGGAACACTTAAGCGCCGAGCCTTCTTTCTAGTGTGCCGGCTCTGAGCAAACTTTACTCTTTAGTCATTCACTGACTGAAAAGGAAGTAGGAATCTAAAGAAGCGGGCCAAGATTTCTGTATAGAAGGAGCACTCAGCTCGCCCTTGTCCACAGGCACTGAACCTCAAGTGCTCCGGTTCCATTCCTGTCTTTCTGCCTCCAGCTCTAAAATCATGTTTACCTGAACTCCCTAAACCGACTATCAGTTTTCCAAATCCTCGTTCCTCCTAGCAGGAATGAGGCCTGAACTCTTCTGGGTGGATTGGAAGACTCATCACCTAGTCTGCCTTCCCAACACTTTGTCAGCCAGCGAGATCCGGGTCCACACACCGCTTCTGGGAGGGGCAGTGCTAGCAACCTTCTGGGAGTTTATAATTAAGTTCAGTGTGTGGGGAATAGAAGGGGAGGGAAATAGCACATAATTACAGAGTTCTCTGTTGCTGAGTGCCTGCCGGCCTAAGTAGCAGAAGTTCGAGAAGCGGATAACGCTTTCCGCATTCTTAAACACAAAAGTCTCCCAGAAGTTCCAGGAGGAACCGGGGAACGAGGTGTGCCTGGGCCTCTTTAGCTTCATTGTCGCCATCCTCTGGCTGGCTGGGTTGGCCGGAAGGCCCAGGTGGAGGCGCGCGGCCGGTGTCCCCAGGTCCTTTGGGTCTGGGCCGCAGCCCCGGGGGCGGGTTCCGAGGACCCGCTGCCAGCGCGCACGGAAGTGCGCTCGGCTTTCTCCTGTGGGAGGCCACCATGAGCGCGACTTCCTTTTTCGGCGGGCGGCCCGGCCTCCCTGGCTCCTCCTCCCCTCCTCTCTGTCCCCCCCCCCACCCCCAGCCCAAGCAGCTCCCGGCCTGAGGTACGACGCTCGCCTCGCCAGTACTCAGTGCCAGCCGCCGCGCTAGCGAGCGACCTAGCCGGAGTCCCGCGTCGCACACCGCGCCCCCTGGGTAGCCGCCCAGCTCAGCCTCCCGCCTCCAAGCCGCTCGGCCGCCCTTGACCGCAAGCGCACAGCACAACACAGCGCAACACAGCACAGCACAGCAGTTTGGGCGCTCGCAGGCGGGCATCGGGACAGCCTTTGGGCTCCGCGCCCCGGCGATGGCTGCTCCCGGGTGGCTGCTGTTGCGTCCTCGCCCCCGTGGCTTTCTGCTGCTTCTGCCCGGCCTCCTGTTGCCCCTCGCCGGCGCCTTCAACCTGGACGTCGAAAACCCCGCCGAGTACGCCGGCCCCGAGGGAAGTTACTTCGGGTTCGCCGTGGACTTCTTTGCGCCCAGCAAGTCCTCGTAAGTGGCCGCGCTTGTGTCCCCAGGCGCCCCCTCCCCCACCGCGCGCCCCCACCCAGCCTATCCGCACCCGGTCGTTGGCTCCACCAAACCGGCCTACCCACTCCATCCCGTGGCTGGCTCAGGTCCTGCAGGGATGAAACATTTGTGGGGATGACCTAGCCTGGCACTCACCATCCACTTTGACCCTGTCACCAACTTCTGATTGGCCGGGGACACTGGCTTTGAAGGAGCTGTTTAACGTCTAGGAAAAGTTGGAAATCAGTACAGACTGGTCCGGCGGGACTTTTGGCTTCTCTGTCATTCTGTGACTTAACTTCACTTGGTCCCAGAACTTCTTTTTCTCCCGGACCATTTAGCCTCTTCCTAGTGCTTTTTGCTCTCCGAAACCAGCCCTTCTCGTCTGATGGTCTGATTCTTTTCCTTTTCGTTCCTTGTCTAGACACTACGATGACTAAAGTGATCACATTGTCGCGTTAAATTGTAAAGGACTGTGCGACCTTTGCGTCTTTGAGGTCCACCAGATGAATGGAATGTGTCATCTGTTTCTTTTCTAGTCCACTATTTAGGTCATTGTTCAGAAAGAACCGGGGTGTTTGCCGAGTTTTCCCTCGCTGCAGGTCACTGAAGAATTCAGCAGTTCGTGTACGCTTTCAAATTACCCTCGCCCTGTGTTGCAGCGTCCCTGAGAATTTGTAGCACTTATTGTTGCTTTTGGATTAAAAGCTGTCTCTGGTTCAGCTGGGCTGGCTGGCATCGTTCTTACCCCTGCGTGTCAGTGTTAGAAACACTGATTTAATGGATGTTTTATAATGTTGGCTACATGGTTTTTTGAAAGGAACTATTATTTCTTTGGTAGTTTTCTCTGTGCTCACAAGTGGTAACAATGCATTATACACACAAACACACACACAATTTATTTTGATGGTCAGTACTTGGGTAGGACCATTTTCCTGATATATGCTTAATTGGAAGGTGGTCTAAATGTTTGTCTGTGGTTTACTAGGACGGTCTTTAGGATTATTGTCATCATTTTCCTGCGTACCAGTCTTTAAAGCTACGCATACTTTGGGGGAAACTGGCAAAAACTAGACCATGCAGCACACGGCCTTATTCGCACTGACATCGAGTGCTTTCTGAGAGACTTGAGGGCTCCAAAAACCATAGACGCACCAACTTCAGACAGCATTAACCACTTCACTGTGATATGTGATTGATCTCTTTTTGGGGGGTTGGAGTAGAGTTTGCAAATACCACCCCTTCTCCCCCCAATCTAATCATTTTAACTAGTTCACCACTTGACATTTTCTCCTTTCTGGGTATTTTTAAGTGTATGCCTTTTCTAGCATGGGCATTCTAGTTGCTCCCAGGGTACACCATTTAGATTTAATTGTACAGAAATTCCGACTTAAAATATATTCTCAGCCTTACATCAGGAATTAGCATTTAAATAATTCAGAGTTGATGGGATGTTGGACAAATGCTGTTAATTGTTTTGTTGTTATTAATATTATTGTTGCTTGCATCTGTTAATCTATGGCAGAAGTTTAGTGTGTAAGGCACACGGCAGGCTGGTAAGCTTTTAAATGTTCCTGCCATGGAGAACAGGGGTATTGAGCTGTTGGTGGTGTTTGGCATTACTGACCGCAAAGAATGTGGCACGCCTTTGGAAAACCATATGGCCGAAGAACATGCTCTGAGCGTACACACTTTCATAACCTCATGTTTACATCACCTCATGCACGGGTCATAATAGTAAGATACTGTGGAACTGGAGAGATTGCAGGTTGTATTTTGAAACAGTCATAGAAACTTTGGTACCAAGAGACCAGAGCTCTGTCTAGTGTAACTTAAAAAAAATCAAAAGAAACTTTGAGGTATTGTCCCCTCCACCACCACAAATTATACCCAAATGAAGGTTTATAATTACTGCCTTTTTCAGATGAAATGATGATTGTTACAGAATTATGCTTAATCTTAAAACAAAACAAGAAACAAACAATGTCATTTGATAGTGGCACATGCCCAAAATCCCAGGACTCTGGAGGCAGAAGCAAGAAGATCTCTAAGGTTGGGGCCAGCCTGATCTATAGGGATGTCCAAAACAGCAAGGGCAACACAGAGAAACCCTGTCTCAAAAAAGAGAAAGGAAGAAAAGAAAAGAAAAAAAAAAAAGAAAAAACCAAATAGACAAAATTATGCTTAGTCTTGGTAAAGGCACGCCTAAATGCAGCAGGCATTGGACTCCGCAGAGCTGTATTATCACTGTTTATATGTTTGTGTGGGGATGTTGGATCCCTTGGGATTTGAATTACAGACAGTTGTGCGCTGCCATGTGGGTGCTGGGAATTGAATGTGGATCTTCCAGAAGAGCAGCCCGTGCTCCTAATTGCAGAGCCATCTCTCCAGCTCCTATCATAAGCTTTTAAAGGAAAACTATATAATTATTTGTTAATGAAAGAGGGTTTTTGTTTTTGTTTTTCCTGTGTGAAAGTACTAGATTAGAGAGGAAAGTAGATTTTGTTTATTTATGATTATTCCTGTTTCAGGGCTCTAAATACTGCTTGGTTTCACCTCTCATCATTCTTACTATAGAAGATTATGACTGAACTGTCTCCGTGTTGTTGTGGGAATGAATGCATCAATATTGATTGAAAAGAAGCACTAAGCAAAACTGCTAAGACGGAGCTGGGCCGTGTGGTTTGCCTCTGTAGTCTCAGCACTGGAGAGACCGGAGGATCAGGAGCTCAGGGCATGCCCCAGCTATGTACTGAGTTCCAGGCCTGCCTGGGGGAGGACATGATCCCTGCCTCAAAACACAGGAAAGGCCCTGGTTTCAAGTTCTTTTCTCCATTAGAAACAATGTTACCATAGCTTGCAGGTCATTTAGCCTGGATTCGTCTATGCTAACTCATTTTGTCTAAAAATGAATTATATTTGCATCAAGGGATGTCAGCTGCACCTCTATTTCTATTCGTGGAACCCACTTTTTCTCTGTCGCCCTGGAGACCCTTTCATATTCCTCCCCCTCGTTTTCTGTTTTACTTTGTCTCCTGCTCCACTCTGCTGAGATTAGTCACTGCTTAGTCACCAGGCGGAGGGGTTCCAATCTTTTCCTTGTTAATACTTCCTTGCGTCTATCTCTGCTCCCTGCTCCTGCTTCTTACTTGAGCCTGGGTCTGGGCGGCTAGAGCCACTTTAATCTGCCATCCTTTGGCTGCTAGGTCTACAAAATCGCCTTGTATGTTTCAACTGGCTTTATATTTCTGAAACATTGTTTTTGCTCTTGCTATTCTGTTGCCGATTTCTTTCAGCAGTGCTTCCATTGGCAGAGAAAATCCAAACCTAGGTTAAGACCTCCCCCGGCTACTGCTTTTAAAAATCTCAGTGTTGTAATCATTGTCCCGATATTTTAGGAAATGACTGAATGTAGTGTTACCTGAAATCCCAGCACTCAGTCTGGGGCAGGAGAGGTTTGTCACAAGGCTGAGACCAGCCTGAGCTATGTAGAGAGTTCTAGCCTAGCTAGCCTTAGCTACAGAGTGAGACCTGGTCTCACCGCCTCCTCCTGAAAAAGACTTCAGCTATTTTCAAAAACTTTTCTGTGACCGTTACTGTGTGGGCTAATGTTGTTCCGTCATAAATAGTACACGTGCATAAACTGCAGTCTCTGTTATTTAGAAAACACATCTTAGGTCTATTACTTCTGATTCAGACCACAGATGTTTTGGGCAGATGTGGTGGCTCAGCCTTAATTCCCAGCTCTTGGGAGGCAGAGGCAGGCGTATATCTGTGAGTTCCTGGGAGAAATGTATGACATTTGGTGGTTAATGCTTCCGTTTTACTTTATAGGGTTGTTGACCTGAAGCGTTTGTTTGTTTGTAGAGCAAATCTGAAACTTGAATCACACCTCAACTGTCTTATACTCAGTTCTTTTTAGATATATAAGTAGTCTTTTTTTTTCCTCAGGAATTCCATTAGGTGTGGGCTCATTGGTCATCCTAGAGTTAGCTACATATATGAAACATACTTTATCTTGGAAAGGTTAGGGCTGAAAGCAGCCAAGTAGCTTAGTTCATCTGGAAAGTTTGAAAATGTGCTTGTCATTGCTTGGCCAGCTGCCCTGCTTGGTAGTCGGACTTCCATTCCGTGAAGTAAGTACCCTTCCTGCCTTGCCCTGGGTAGGAAGTGCAGTTAAGGGCATCCTCCTCAGACTGTCTTTTCTCATCTTTCCCTCCCCCATTAGCCCAGCGTTACCCTTCTTTTCCTGCTGCTTCTTAGCATCTTCCCACTTCTTGGCATCATATGAATCACACAGTCAGTTCTGGAGTCCTAAGGTGGCACTCCTGGAAATAAAACCAGTTATCTCAAAGCCCCGGCAAAGATGTGGCTCTTGATAATGTTATTGGACATTTTTTTTGGGGGGGAATGAGCCAGAATCTGTGAGGAGAAATTTGAATGTATATGGATATATGTTGCTTAACTTCAAAATCTGCTTGCTCTTCAGTGAGGTCTTATGACCCCATGGCAACAGGCTGCCCACCTGTCCACTCTGCCAGGCAGTGCTGTGAGCCTCCTTTCCTGCCTTCACTTTTCCTCTTTGGAGTTAATTACTTGAGCACTGATGGATCTTTGAGAACACTAGGAAAGAAAAGCTCCTTTGAAAGCCGATTTTCATTTTCACTGGCTATTTCATTAGGAAATCGCTTATTAATTATATCAGCTGCTGTTTGGAAGGCTAATGGCACCATCTTGGATTAGTCCTGAGCTTCCGACATTTTAAGTTTCCACTTATCCACTACCCACCTGGGAAATAATTTCTTTTAAGTAATGACAGAACGTTGTACCTCTGTTCCAGAGAGCAGAGATTTCAAGAGACTCCTCAAGCGACTTACCGTGCTTGCAGGCGTCCCCTCCTGTTTGCACTGGGCGGTGCTGCAGCTGTGTCTGCCCTGCTGCTGCTCTTACTTGAGTTAGACTCTTGTAGACAATCAGCAGTCTTGGTGGGCGTTTCAGTAATATTACTTACTTTTTGCAAAGTGTTTCATTGATCGAATTTAGGGTTTTTGTAGCATAAGTAACTTTTAATAGTTCTGGATTTTCTTTTTTCTTTCTTTCTTTCCTTTTCTATCTCTCTGTTTTGCTTTTTTACTTTTGTCTTTCTTTCTTTCTTTCTTTCTTTCTTTCTTTCTTTCTTTCTTTCTTTCTTTCTGGCAGGTTTCTCTGTGTAGCCCTGGCTGTCATCCTGGAACTCAGTCTATGAAACTCTATTCATGAGAATATATCTGTATGTATGTATGTATGTATGTATGTATGTATGTATGTATGTATCTATCTATCTATCTATCTATCTATCTATCTATCTATCTATCTATTTATCTCCCTTTTAAGATTCTTTACTTTCTCCAAGTCTGTCTGTCTCTCTCAAATACTTAAGTATCAGTATTGCTTAAATATTAAGTGATGGTGCCACACCTTTAATCCCAGCACTCAGGAGGCAGAAGCAGGTGAATCTCTGACTTTGAGGCTATCCTGGTCTACAGAGTGATTTCCAGGACAGCTAGTGCTATAGAGAGAAGAAACACTGTTTTGAAAAGCCAAAACAAAACATAAAATCCAAAAAAAAACCCAAAAAACCCTTAAGTATCTTAAAAGTAACTTATTGCAGTGATATTTAGATAAAGAAACTTCTTTATTTTAAAACTTTATTACACTCTATTTATTTATTTGCTTATTTATTTGTGCGTGTGTGTGTAAGTGGAGGCACCACTGTTCCCATAAAGCAGAGAGAGGATAACTTCCGGGAGAGCCCTGTCCTTCCACCCTGTGGATCCTGAGGATCAGACTCAGGTGGTCAGGACTGGCAGCCAGTCTCTCTGTCTACCCACTGATCCTGCGGTTGGCAATTTAAGAATTATTAACCTGGGATTTAGATCCTTGCAGGCACCACGTGTTCCTTTTTATTATCCTCCCGTTTCTCTGCGTTTCACCAGTGGGCAAGTCTGCACAAGCAGGGATGTGCAGGGAAGCTGGGCCGGGCATCCTCATTGGCTCTTCTCATTACCAGTCTTTCATGCCTGCAATGTGCAGACTACAGATGAAAGCACCGGCCTGGCTTCTGGGCTCCTCGCGGGCCTTCGGGCTGTGTGATGCCAACAGCGGCATTTTTATTCGCTGCCCTCTCCCACTGTGCCCTCTGCCTTTGCCAAAGGCTGTTCCCCAATAACTAACGAATGCTCCCTGTTTCACAGCTGCCAAGTCAGGGAAATATCTGAAGTACAAAATTATATGTGTTACATGAGGAAATTATTTTAAGGATAACTTAAGTAATTGGATGATTAGGGAAGGATGACTTCTGTGGCCCAAGAGCTGGAGTACACTGGGGATGACTTACAGATATGCTGTTTGTGTGAGGTTGAGACCTGCAGCTAACGCATGTGTTGTTACCTGCTCAGGCAGAACGCTGAATTACAGCCCTACATCCAAATGAGCACTTCCTTATAGGTAATGAATAGTTTTGGCAAAAAAAATTATAGAAGACCCTGAAAAGAAATATGCAAATGACAATCTAGAAGTGAGTGGCTTGTGGGTATCAAGGCAAATCTGGGAACCAGCTATTCTGACTTGGAAGATCATGTGGTCCACATACTAAGAACTCGGATGACTGTCTTAGGAGCTGTGTAGGAAGGACCCAAGTCCTCTTCATAATGCAGACACAGAAATCAGCACGTAGAGAGTCTCAAGCAACCAGGTGACTGGCCCCTTTATGGCTCAGCCTTTTTGACCTTAATGTGGTCAGAGGGAAGGGGAGAGCAGGGGAAACACTGGACACTGTCATCACGTTTAAGCGTGAAGGGTAGAGGAAGGGACGTGTTCTAGACTGGAAAGCAGCACCTGGCAGAGGAACCAGGCTCCCACTCCCACCCCAGTGGGAGGACAGCGTCCCACAGAGCCTTACCCTGTGTCCGAGTTACTTTTCTGCTTACCTGGGCTTACAGTTCCAGAGGTATCATTCATAGGGTGGGGAAACATTGGTAGCAGGTGGCTGATTGGGGCTGAGAGACCCCATTTTCAACTACAAAGTCAAAACAGAAAGAGTGAACTGAGGTGGGGTGAAGCCATACCCTCTCAGGTCCCAACCCTAGAGAGGGACTTCCTTCACCAAGGATACATCTACTAAAGTTTCCGTAACCGATCCAAATCGCACCACCGGTGGGCTGGGGCCCCAGTATTCAAATACCTGAGCCTAAGAGGACATTCTCTTTCAAACCACTCCTCTCCTTTCTTCTGAGCTCTTATCCTCCCTAGTTCTCTGCTGATGAAATCACTGATTGGAAAAAATCACAGTCCATGGGCCACATCTGGCCTCTGTCTGTCAGTGTAAATAAAGTTTTTTTTTTTTTAATCAGAACTATTCTCTTTCTCAGAGTACACTGGGGAAAAATAACTTTTTAAGATAAAAATGGACATTCATGGTACCCTTTCCACCTGTTAAAAATGCTTTTTGAGAGAGGGTCTCCTGTAGCTCAGGCTGGCTCTGAAGTTGGCACTCTGTAGCCAAGGATGACGTTGGCCTTCTGATCCTCCTGTCGGTCTCCTGTCTGAGGAGATTACAGACACCTGGCCTCACACCTGATTTTAGGTGGTAGTCGGGACTGAACTTGTGATTGTATGTTTTTCCTTTTCTTGCAAGCTAGGCAAGCACTCTATCAGATGCGCTGGCCTTACCTGCTTTTGTGTTAGTAGAGATGCAACCTTCAGGGTCACTAGTCAAGTCTGCATATGCAGACTTGCAGCCAATTGTTTGATCTGATTGAGAAGAAAACACTCACACACACACACACACACACACACACACACACACTCACACACATATAATTTATATATGGCTGATCAGAAGACTTGAATAGTCTGATTTGCCTGTGGTAGTCAACATGCTCGGAAAGAAACGGGTTTGTAAAGACAAGGAATTTCTTTTATCTTGTAGGTGGTTTAAATCTCACACTCAACCTTATTTATTTTTTTTTTTCTTGTGAAAGATTCTTGCTAAGGGAAAATGAAGCTGATTTCTTACTCAGAATCGTCTTGCTCTGATGGGAGAGGGGCCAGCCCTCATGTTTTTCTGCTGCCAAATATGACTGCATAAAGAGTTTTTAAACAGGGCGTGGCTTGGTTTGGAGTTTATTTGCATTTGGAATGTGTGGGTTACAAGGGAAGTGCCGGCCTACAGGACATTTATTACTTAGCAGTCCCAACAGCAGACTTCTGTTTCTTCTAGGTGACTGCGACTATCCAGGTTAAGAGAGGTCGAAACTAATTTCTAAAAATCACAATAAATACATTTCATATTTAAGACGGAGGTTCATCACTCTAAGTTTTCCTTTGCCAGAATTTAAATGACTTGTTTAGTCAAATGAAATGGTGGCAATAAATATATCTACTTAGTGCTGCCTCTCCTGCCCCCCCCCCCCGCACCCTCTTTTCACACCTCAGAACTAAATCTGTTGGTTTCTTAAACAGCGAGGTGGAGAGAGCTCATCCCACCCTTGTCTGTCTTCTCCCTAAACTCCTCTTGGGTACAGATGTTCAGTTTGTGTTCGACTTTTTTTTTTTTTTTTTTTCGAGACAGGGTTTCTCTGTGTAATAGTCATGGCTGTTCTGGAACTGGCTTTGTAGACCAGGCTGGCCGTGAACTCACGGAGACCCGCCTGCCTCTGCCTCCCAAGTGCTGGATTAAAGGCATGCACCACCACTGCTTGGCTCTGTTGGGACTTTCAACACCTCACTTCTCAAGGACCTCTGTTCAGACCCCCAGGCTATTAGGTGCCTCACAGACGTCACGATTGGGTAGATTGGGATCTGAGTCCGTGTTTTTCTGGGATCTGCCTTCCTCTTCCCCACGCTCTTGACTAGCACGCTGGAACGTGAAGAGTTGGGTGACATTTTCTGTCTTCTCCAGTTCTACGTTCAACGTCATTGGTGCTGCCTCTCTCTGTCCACTCTACCCTTAGGTAGTGCTTCTCATGGTTCCCCATCATCTCCTCTGGCCAGGATGGGTGGTCACCGTTCCCTCCCTGAGCTTGCTTTCTTGGATCCACTTTGTCTTTTTCTTTAATTCTCTAAAGGCCAGAAAGTCACCCCTCTAAACTTTTAGTCTGGAAGGCAGGCACTTCACGATTTAGCTTTTGCCGACTCCCAGGCTCTTTTGGGCCACTCCTAGCTTGCTCTCTCTGCTCAGCCCACTGCTCCTCTCTTCTGTCCTGGAGCCTAAGTGCTTTCCCACCCAGGATCTTTATGCAGAACTTAGGGGGCTCCCACCCACCTCGGCCCTTTCCCTCCATCCCCTCCTTCAGCAACCTCTTAGGCACTCTCCTCTGCCTAAGCAGGTTCTTCTCACTTCACTGGGAGTTCCCTAGCGATCATTTCCCTGGTGACTTTATCTCCAAAGGGTCTCTCTTTCTATTCTCCTATGATCCCTTTCTGGAGAGCTGTGACTTTCCTTTCCCTAAGGAAGGCCTGCTGGCCTTATTTCCAGGAAATCTTCTCTCAGCCGCTTGTCTCCTTCATGGCTCTTAGAAGGTCGAGTGATTTGTTGGTTGGCTGGTTTCTTGTGGGGAGGGCCATGTCTAGAACAGGCATCTTTTAGTGCCAGAACTGAGCCCGATGCAGTAAATATGTTCAAGCCTCCATATTATTTTTTGAATGAATAGAAAACAAAAAGTTGGCCGGGTGTGGTGGTGGAGAGACATAGGCTGAGACCTTGTCTCAAAAAGGGGAGGAGGGGGTGAGGGATTTAGGAAAAAAGTACAGTGTGTGTGTGTGTGTGTGTGTGTGTGTGTAGGCATGTGGACTAAGGCAAACATGCATGTGTGTGTATGTGTAGGCAAACATGCATGTGTGTGT
>NC_022011.1:91517976-91537800 GCF_000317375.1 Microtus ochrogaster
TGTGTGTAGGCATGTGGACTATAGCAAACATGCATGTGTGTGTAGGCATGTGGACTATGGCAAACATGGAGGTCAGAGGACAACTTTCAGGAGTCAGTCTTCTTCTACCATATAGCTTCTGGAACTCGAACTCAGGTTTACAGATGGCATCAACCTCCATTACTGTGTCACTGGCCCAACATCTCTTATGTGTTTAAGACATATGGTTTGGGATTGAAGCCTATAATCCCAGCTCCAGAGCATCCAATAAACATCTTCTGAGCTACTTAGGTACCAGGTGTTAGCATCCAGGCACACTCGGCCCCTCCCTCGGGAACCTGGCAGTGTGTCACCCTTCTGTGCATGGGAAGCAGGTCCCTGACTCTACGCAGGTGCCAAGGACCCTTTAAGAGACAAGCTCTGCCCCACTCCCCTCCCTTCCTTTTCTGCCATTTTCTCTGAGGAGGCCGCTTTCTGCCTCCCTTCCCCATTTTCTCTTCCCTTCCTTTTCCCTTTATCTCAATAAACTCCACACTCGAACTCTGTCTGCATGGTGTACTTGTCAGCTGCTGCAGTTTGGACCCACCTGTCCTGGGACCCACCTGTCCTGGGACCTGCCACCGCTGTGGGACCCACCTGTCCTGAGACCCACCTGTCCTGGGACCCGCCACTGCTGTGGGACTCACCTGTCCTGAGACCCACCTGTCCTGGGACCCGCCACCGCTGTGGGACTCACCTGTCCTGGCGGGTCCCACTCAACACCAGGCACAAATGGACACAGACAGACATGCAGGCAAAGCACTTACATAAATAAATAAATCTAAAAGAATTAAGATGCACAGTTTGGATAATACACATTTTAAAGTGAATACAGCAGAAATTATTTTATAATGGGACATTATGCCATTCAAAAATAATTATTTTTTTTTGGTTTGTTTCTTAGAAATTTTTTTTAATTTTTAATTTTTACTTTTTGTGACAAGGTTTCTCTGTGTAACAGCCTGGCTGCCCTAGAACTCGCTTTGTAGACCAGGCTGGCCTTGTGCTCACAGAGATCCACCTGCCTCTGCATTCCAAGTGGGATTAAAGGTGTGCGCCACCATCGCCGAACTTTGAAAATAATTTTTAAAAGTATTTGTGGATAATCCCAGAATAATGTTTGGTCATAAATCATAATATAAACCTTCTGCTCTGTGTCATTTGAAATATCACCTGCCCTTTGGTGTTTTAGCAGGACGTTTCTCCTGGTGGGAGCCCCGAAGGCCAACACAACGCAGCCTGGGATTGTGGAAGGAGGGCAGGTCCTCAAATGTGAGTGCTCATCCAGCCGCCGCTGCCAGCCCATCGAATTCGATTCGACAGGTAAGACGTGGTTTGTCCATTCTCTTAGTTCAGACTGTGTGGTTGCTCATTCTGATTTGAAGGCCGGGTCTCACGATGTATCCTTGGGTCACCTAGAACTCGCAGGCTAGTTTTTAACTTAAAGAGATCTGTCTTCTAGCAGCAGGGATCAGAAGCCCCCGTACTCGGGCCCATTTGTTCTATTTTTTGTTTTAATGTAGCAACAGGGCTGGAGAGATGGCCCAGGGGTTGAGATAGTTGCTGCTCTTACAGAGGATGGGCAGTTCCCAGGACCCACTTGGCATCTGACAACCATATGTAATGCCATTTCCAGGGGATCCAGTACCCTCTTCCGACCTAGGAAGGCACCAGCCATGCACAAACCTGTGTGTGGACAAGACAAATCTTTTTTAAAAAGCAGCAGCTCGGCACCACCACCCCACATCCACAGGGAGAGGGATCTGTAGACGTGATTTCTGTGTGTGTTGCAGCAATTCTGTGTATCTCTGTTGTTTTAGATGTCTTCCAATTTAAATCGGCAGTGTCAATATGTAGACATTTTGGGAAAACCTATTAGGATAAGTTTATATCTCTTCTGGGAAGAGGGAGCTCTCAAGAACTTGGGAGATTTGTGCTGTTTTTCTGGGAGCCAAACTGAGGCATGACTCACTGACCGCTACAGATTACCTCTCTAATCTTGAATGTATCCCATGTTTGGTGTAATGCAAAAAAATTTTTTTAAAAAAATGAAAGAGTTGAGGAATCATTATCATTTTGAGTATTCAAATAGATTTAGGTAGCTTAAAAAATCATTAACAAAATTCTATCTAAAATATATTTGGAAAAATTATGTTGATTACTGATAGCAGTATAATTTAATTTTTAGAACATATTTTAATGTCAAGCAAGGTGGTGGCAGTAAAAAGAAGTTAAGCTCAGGAAGATGAGAGATAATTCAAATTTTACATTTACATCATTGGAATAAGATGTTCAGGCTCCTATATGCATTTATTTTGGTGTGTTCTTATGTGTTTTTTAAAAGTTCGGCGAGCCAGAGAGATGGTTCAGCAGTTAAGAGCACTAGCTGTCCTTGTAGAGGACTGGTGTTTGGTTCTTAGCACTTACATGGTGGTTCATAGCCATCTGTAACCGTAGTTCCAAGGGTTCTGACGCCTTCTTCTGACCTCTGTGGGCCTGAGGTACGCATATGGTGCGTATTTATCCATGCAGCAAAACACTGCGCTGGTAACAATGAGACTGGAGACATCCATACTGCAGGCTAATGCAGTCTGGTACTTCTGTTTTCTGTCCTAGCCAAGGTTAGTTTCCTAATGCTGATGTCATGAGTTATGTCAACCGTAGTTCCCTTCTCTTTTATTACTGGGAATTGAACTCAGGACCTGGTGTGGGGACACAGCCTCTGAGCTTTCCTTTCAGCCCCTAGATGTCTTTAAACAACACATATTTATTATTGCCTTCAGTCCGAGGAGTTAGGCATCTAAAATGAACCTCAGCGGGCAGACATCAAGTCTACCTTTCTCTTGGAGCCAACGGGGGAGGCCAGCAGCTTGTTCCTTGTTTGTTCAGCTAAGGCCAGCAGTGTCCGCAGGATTCAGTGCTGCCTCCCTCTCCTGATGGCTGCCCTGCCTCCTCGTGGATACACCCAGACATCTCAAGGTGCTGCAGTTGTTCACACCTGCCAAGTCTTTTAGGTCATGTGATTTTCCATTGATCTTCCCTCGGGAAGATTCTGGGAAGCAGGATGTACATTTTTCTTGTGGAGTGGCATTATTCTATTGGCCAGAGTCTCTTTGTATGTTTTAAAAATTGATATTGGTTATGCTGGAAGCACTTCCAGCAAGAGCTGTGTTTATATAAACAGGCTTCCCTCCTTCCCTTGTTCTTTTTCTGTTGGCAGCTGTGGAGATTTGGAATGCAGCCGTGAGTTAGAAGGTGGGGATTCAGGTTCAGACACTGATGACCTTGGGAAACTGATTGACATTTGCTGGTATCAGTTTCCAGTTTCCCAGTTTGTCAGAGAAAGCAGAGTTGTCTTGTAGATCAAAGGAGCTCTTGACTATGACCTCACTTTATTAACGACGAAGCATACTGCAGGGGAAGAAAGGATTGTTACAGCCCCTTACTAAATTGCACAGAGAATAATCGTGAAAAAGGAATTATGAAAAGGGAAAGAAACAAAGATAATTGTGGCTGCTGAGTGAATTATGTCTTGGTTTGCGTTTTAATTTCTATTACTGTGACTTTGGGGAAAATCCTCTCATTGCCACGTGTTTCTTCCCTTTTCCTAAGGAAGCAGATGTCACTAACAGATTGATCAATGCCCAGATATATATATATTTATATTTATATATATAGTTTTATATATAGTTTATATATGTATATAACTGGGCATTGATATAGATATACATATATATATACACACACACACACATATAGATATATATAAACAAGAGTCAATCTTTTCCAGCTAGACATGGTCTCATGTTCCTCTTATTCCAGCTCTGTCATGGGCAAAAGCAAGAGTGTCACTTGGGGGCATGCTGGCTACCAGAGTAGCTCCAGGTCCAATGAGAGACTCTGTCTCAAGGGAGTAAGTCAAGAGCAATAAAGGACACCCAGTTTTCTGGCCTCTGTACACATGCATGGGTGTGTACATCCAACATCCAGTACATTATAACACATGCCTGTCCCCCTCTCTGGTCTCCACTGGGGAAGGAAGGCATGCTTCTTCACATGGTAATACAGGCTTGGCTGTATGCTTGCGAATCATGTCTTCTGAAAGCAGAAGAAAGCCCTACCTTGCTCCTCGAGAAGGTCAGATGTAGGATCCTCTTCTTTTCGTCCTGAACATCTTTCTGCTGCCACACTCAAGCTGGGTTCCAGAAGGCCTCAGCTGCAGGCAGTAGACAAGCCTGGCCATGCAGACTCTCATTCAGAAGAATGTTGTGGAGCTATTTCCCCACACATTCCTAGGCTTTGCTTTAAATACCAAATGTAAAACTGGCCTCCGTGGCACACACTTTCCAGCTCACTCCAAAACATATTCCTGTAAGTTTAACTTCCTCCGGTTGGTGAGTTTTTGCCTCTCAGATATGTCTAGACTAAGTAGCCTTATACATTACAAAGTTAAGACAAATGAAACATCCTTCTTTTCCTCCTTGCTACACCATGAATTTAGACCAAAGATTTCTCCTTTAATGGGTGTGTTTCTCCTGTTAGAATCAGTCATCCCCTGGTTCAGAACTGTGTGATTGGAGGTCTGATAGCAGTAGATAATTTTGTCCAGTTCTTTTATTATTGATTAACTAACATATAGCTAATCTTGTCTTATTTAATATCTGCCACATTTAACAAACTGGCCTCACATGAGCTCTTTAAATCCACCTTCTCACACTTTGATCCGACTCATACCCACTCTTTCGAGACGGGTTGGTTTTATTTTTTTCTTTTGAAGTCTCCAGTAAAGAGATTTTGTTTGAAACTGTTTGGGGCTTTCAGCTCACTTCCTTCCCAACACTAGAAGGGAACAATCCAGCATTGAGAGAGCAGTGCTGTCCCTCAGGCCTGTGTTCTTTGTGCAGTGTTCCTGCAGAACCTCGGAGGTTGCTCATGGGACCAAGGGGGAGGAGTCTGAATAACTATAAATAAATAATGTTGGTACCCGGAAAATGAGCTTCAGCCGCTCTCTTCTGGATACACTTTGCCAAGATTTGTTTACCCTTAGAGGATAGCATCTTAGGCAGACGATGTCTTTACATGGTTCTGTGCTTGCAGCTTTGGGAGGGACACACATACAGTATGAGGGAGAGAGGGGACACACACCGAGCCAGCCAGATCAACCCTGGTGAGCGACAGAGTGAGAGAGGTCATAACCATACTGCCCCCACATCTGTGTTCCTCCACCACGGAAAGCACAGGCCTTGTGTCTCATTTACTGCTGTGTTCCTAGCATTTAGACAGAGGGTTTAATGTATGATCAAAGAGATTTCTTCCTTTGACCTCTCAAGTTTCACATAAATAATAAATTCAATCAGGAGATTTTTTTTTTCTTTTAACCAAATTTATTTTTAGTAATATCTGAGTTGAAGCTGAGGAAAAAAACCTACTTGAGGAGGTTTTTAAAGTGTGTGTTTTATTCAGGGATTAATGTGGGATGACATTGTTTTAATAACTTATGCTAGCAAACAAAAAGCAAATTCTTTAAAGACCTAAATCATCTCATTAGTCATAAAAGCCATAGTAGAGATTGGGAACCAAATGACTAAAACCACATTTAACTTCTAAATAAAAGCTTATTCTCTTATTTCTTTTTAGTAATCAGCATGTCTCTTTTTAAAAAAAGAGTGGTCTAATCTTGTTCCAAAAGATGTTCTCTAGGCACAAGAAGAAGAGACAAACACTTAGCTTTGGGGAAGCAGGATATCCTCCTCTTAAAATTCAGCGGTATGTTAATTCTGTTCCAGTTCTCCAGCAAACCGAATGCCAATGCCTGGCAGGAGCTTGTGAAACCTTGGAAAGAGGAGACCAAGGAATTAGTTAGTAGTGGGCGCTCCCGGAGGCTGTGACAGTGTGCTCTGGGGGCAGCTTCTCTCCTCCAGCATCTCATCATGGGGGTTTGGTGAGGTGCAGATGCTCTGGTCACAGCTTCTCTCCTCCAGCATCTCATCATGGGGGTTTGGAGAGGTGCAAATGACAAATTTTGGAAGCTCGAAAAAAGTGGATGTTTAATTTTCAAGTCTCTAGTTATTTGCCTCATGATTGTATTTATTTAATTCATTTATTTTGAGGCAGGGTTTCTCTGTAACAGCTCTGGCTGCCCTGGAGCTCACTCTGTAGACCAGGCTGTCCTCCAACTCACAGAGATTCGTCTGCCTCTGCCTTCTAAGTGCTGGAATTAAAGGCGTGCCACTCTACCCAGGCCTACTCTGTAGTGTTTTGGATAACACAAGCCAATTGTCTAACACATTTTGTAATTATAGACAGAAATCTTTGCAGTCTTGAGGTGACGTGGTGTTTGAGGTAAAAGACAAAAACAAGCAAGCAAGCAAACAGACAAACAAGAAGCCTTTCTCCCAGTTCCAGAATCCCTAGTCTGTGTTCTGTTTCCTTTTCAAGGGTAGCTCCTCCGTCCAGCAGTCTGGGCGTTCCAGCATAGCGAGAACGGTGACTTCAGGGCTGTGACTCAAAATATTTACTTCCCTCATGTGTTCCAGAATGCCTGCCAGCTCCGGCCAGGTCCTGAATGAGCTGTTTGTGGGTTTGTTTGGAGAGTGGCCTTTCCTCGCTTCCTCCCGCCCACTCTATTCACGCTTCCTTTCAGAGAAGCCACTGTCTGATGTGGGATCTAGTATTTTAAGACTTGGGCTCTGCAAAGAAAATTCTGATTAGTGAAGACAAACTTCCTTTGGAGTAAGCTTCTTGAATAGATGGCCGTTAGATGTGGCTGTTGAAGCTGGAGGCAGTGTGGGTGTGTATGTGTGTGTGTCTGTGTGTGTATGTTTGTATATGTATGTGTGTCTGTAGTGTGTGTGTATGTGTGGGTGTGTATGTATGTATGTGTGTGGTGTGAGTGTGTGTGCATGTGGTGTGTTTGTGTGTGTATGTATGTATGTGTGTGATGTGAGTGTGTGTGTATGTGGTGTGTTTGTGTGTGTATGTATATGTGTGTATGTGTGTGGAGTGAGTATGTGTGTATGTGGTATGTTTGTGTGTATGTATATGTGTGTATGTGTGTGGTATGTGTGTATGTGTGTGTGTCTGTGTGTGTGTGTGTATTTTTGTGGATTATTGACTTAACTTTCAGTGTCAGGCTAGGCCAGTGTGTTATATCAGCTGCGTTTAGTGATGCAGCTGAATTGTTTTTTAAAGGTTTATGTCTTTATTTATGTGTAGGAGTGTTTTGTCTGCATGTATGTCTGTGCATTGTGTGCACAGTAGCCGTGGAGGTTAGAAAAGAGTGCTGGATCCCTGGGAACTGGAGGTACTGGTGGTCTGAGCCAGCATGTGGGTGCTAGGAGTCCCTGGGGCCCTCCAGATGAGCACCCAGTGCTTTCAACCTCTGCACCTCCCTCCAGCAGTGCGACTGGAACTTTTAATAACATAGTGATTCTAAACAATTCTTAGTTTCAGAGAATCTCCAAGGTTATTTTTGAAATGAGTGCCCCTCCATGAAACAAAACATCCCTTACTGAAGGCGGTGGTTCTCAAGTTATGGGCTGTGACCCCACTGACAAACCTCTGTCTCCAAAACTTTTCATATTACGATTCATAACAGTAACAAAATTACAGTTATGAAGTAGCAACGAAAATAATTTTATGCATGGGGGTCAACCCGCTATGAGGAGCTGTATTAAAGGGTTGCAACATTAGGAAGATTGAGAATTCCTACACTAAGGAAACTAAGACTTCTACTACTCTGGTTTGCTTTTGCTTTGTTTTGTTTTGTTTTTTAAGATAGGGTTGCCTTAGGTTTCTATTGCTGTAAAGAGACACCATAACCATGGCAATTCCTATAAAGGAGAACATTTAGTTGAGGTGAGCGCTTCCAGTTCAGAGGTTTAGTTCATAGCAGTGTGCAGGTAGACATGTTGCTGGCTGCATCTTGCTCAGAAGGCAAAGGCAAGTGGTCTGAGACCCTGAGTGGTATCTTGAGCATCCATGGAACCTCAGAGCCCACCTCCGCAGGGACACACTTCCTCCAGCAAGACCACACCTCCCATTAGCACCACTCCTTTTGGGGGCATTTTTTTTCCAAACCACCATGGGGTCTACTTGCTGTATAGGCTCAACAGGCTGACTTCAAACTCATGAATTACCTGTCTCAGTGTCCTGAGTGTAGTGATTACAGACGACATAACCATGCCTGCCTTAAAACTTCTGCTTTCATCAAAATGCACCACGTCTGATGTTTGATGCTTTTTGAAAAACAAAAACAAACTTCTGACGGGTGTTGGTTTGTTCTCACTAAGTGGTAAGTAATTTTTCAAATGGAAAAAACTATGGATTTTTTTATTTGTTGACAAGTATAAAACCAAATATATAAACCTTGAATGCATTTTCTAGTTTTCGTTAGTTCTAGCATTCACACAGACTGGTCCATGAAAGTCATGGCAAGAGGTGTTCTTTCTTTCTTTCTTTCTTTCTTTCTTTCTTTCTTTCTTTCTTTCTTTCTTTCTTTCTTTCTTTCTTTCCTTCCTTCCTACCTCCTCTTCCTCCTCCTCCTCCTCCTTCTTCTTCTTTCTTCTTTTCTTCTTTCCTGTAATATATTTTAAACGTCCCAACAGCAATACAAATGCTTTTGAGGACGCACTCTGGGCTATTGTGTGCATAACAGTGGTGTCTCCTATCCCCACAGTGGGCTTGATAGTGGCATCCACACCATAGGAACCAAACAGAAAAAAACCCAAAAGCAAGCAAGCAAATGGAAGAAAACTCTGCAGAGGGAAAAGGCCATAGGAGGAAGGCTTCCCCGTGTGGTTCTAGGAAAGCCTCCCTTTTCCTTGTATGATTCATTTGCAAAGAGGAAGTGAGTTCTGGGAAAAGTATTTGAAGTACCCTCGTAGGGGGAGAAGGCCGTTCTTCACCAGGGGTCCAGTCTCTTGGACTCCAGCTTGGCTCCAGCACTGACTGGGGACTGCAGGAACTGTTCTCTGGTGTCAGGGCCACATGCTTGCTCATCACTCCTCGGATGTCGCTCCATACCTGCACAGCATTCTACAAGACTCGGCGCTGACACCCTGGAGGTCACAGCCGACTGCTGTGGCTTGGTCTTCCTTGGTCAGCGGCAGATTCTTCACCAACACCTAGGAGAAGGGCTGTGTGTAGTTGGGCATCCTGTAGGACTCGACCAACTAGGGCAGAGGTCCCCAGAAGTAGAGCTGGGGTTGCGTCAGGCCATACACAAGGTCACAGGGGCCTCATCCCTACACATCTCTCCTCATGATATTTGTGACCGCTTCCAAATTCTTCAGCCTTCCTGCCTCAAAACTAGTCCACTTTCCCCCAAACCCCAGCTCTGGCTCTTTCTTCCCGCAAAGGGTCTCCCACCTCTGCAGCCACCAGCTTGGAGAAAAAGGAAGTTGCAAGAATCAACCTCCGCAGGCCATGGCATGGGTTCACTCTGAGGTTCCAGGACCCACCAGGATTTCCACACACCCCAGACAGTGGCATCTGTTATAGATGGGGCTGTCACAGATGCTGGGGATATCCCCGAGCAGCAGATGGAGCGATAGCTCTGACTCTCGTCCTCATGGAAAAGGAAGAGGACTCCAGGAGCTTGTCCTTACACGGGGGCACATATGCTTTTCTCAAATGAGGGGTGCTGCATATACACATGGAGACTTCCACAGCAGGCAGGTGTCTTCGATGGCCCATCAGTTTACGGGACATTACTTGTTGGTCTCTCTGCCCTGTGGGGACGAGGCAGTGCACAGCCGTTCCCCGAGTCTATCAGTACACATCCATGCTACACTTGGCTTTCAGGCTCTGGAGGGTTTTGGCTATTGCTCTTCCAGGTGGTCGGCAAGGTCAGGACTAGTCAGGACTAGAACTGCCTGGAGTCTCCAGGTTCCCAAGGGAGAGTGCTTTGGAGCAAGACGTAGGTGCCTCCCAGAAAACCCACTGAGATTGTCTGTGGGTTGTCTGCTAGAAGGACCTGTGTCCCAGGATAGCTAGTGCCTGGAGACTCTGAAAAGTGTAGCAGGAAGTATTTTCTATTCCATTTTATTTTCTTATTTCTATACTGTTTTCAAAGATTTAGTTTTTAATTATATGTATTTTTGAATGTCTGTGCCATTTGTATGCAAGTATCCTCAGAGGCCGTTGGATCCTCAGGCTGTGAGTCACCTTGCTTGGATACTGGGAGCTGTACTCAGGGGTCCCCTGAGCCATTTCTTCAGCTGTCTGTACTTTGCTTTTAAAGAGAGAGTTAGACCATAGTGGCTATGACGAGCTTTTGCTACTTGACAGCACACAGCAACAGCTCATGCTACTGAGTACAAAATTAGAACACAGGACCCTTACTGAGAAAAGTATTTAAGATAGTTTTGGAAAGTGGAAAAAATGTAAATAACATTTTACAAAGAAAAAACTTTTTCCAAACAATCAGGACTAAATAACTGAAGAAACATGACTTAACACAGAGGGTGTTTGGACAGTCCCTGGGAGGCCATTCGCAGCATGGCAGAAAGGCCCTTGACAACGGTGTTCCTGGCTTTTCCGCCACTAATTGTAGAGCATAACCCTTAAGTCAACACTCTTAGAAGTTGAGGATGATCTACTCTTCCATTTCTTTGTGAAAAGCTTTTTCTTGTTCTAGAGCAGAGGTTCTCGACCTTCCTAATGCTCTGACCTTTTAGTAAGTTCCTCATGTTGTGGTGTTCCCCCAACCATAAAATTATTTTGTTGTTACCTCATAACTATATTTTATTTTCCTTCTAGACAGGGTTTCTCTGTAGCTTTGGAGCCTGTTCTATAACTCATTCTTTCTTTAGACCAGCTGGCCTCAAATTCACAGAGAGCTGCCTGCCTCTGCCTCCCAAGTGTTGGGATTAAAGGTGTGCACCACCACTGACTGGCCATAACTGTTATGAACCATAATGTAAATATCTGATAAGTGACCCAAGGGGCTGTGACTCACAGGCTGAGAACTGCTGATCTGGAAGGTACTCCTTTGTTGCTGCTGTACAACTGTGTTCATAGGTTCGCAGAATTGTATTGTAGTCGACGTGTGTTTCCATAAGAAGCCATGACCTCACGCATTAGGTCATGAGTGACTAGCAGCTGGATTTTCAGGAAGTATCAGAATTTCAAGGGGGAAGGAATGAAGTTTTCCAGGCAGATGAGCCTTGACTTCAAAGGCTGTGTGCCGAAATAAGACTACCTAGTTCCATGGACTGAAGACAGGCAGAAGGGAAGACTTACAGCTCATGATAGGCATATCTTGGGGGCTTTGGTAGAAGTCTATCCCTTAGAATAATTCTTGCTAGTGTGCCATGTTCTTAGAGGTTTTTATCACTCTACCTGTGAGCTTGTGTCCTAGACCCCAGTGATTTGCTTTCTTGAGATGTCTATGTGTAGTGGACGAACACATAGATGTGATTTGAGGGTATATGGAGGTTCCATAAAACTGAAATAGCCCTACTTTGGAAACAGTAAGAGGTGCAAGGGATTCATTTAACTATAATATGGCCGTGGAATGGGGTATTGTATGATACTAAAGATGATGTCAGAGATTTTCCATAACTGTTGCTTGGAGGGAAAAAGATATCTATGATAGTAATAATTTTAGTGTATCTAAATTTAGATATTTGTCTTGAAATACCTTTTTATAGATGAAGATATATGCCTTATGTTCATGAGAGCCTTCTTTAGGATAGAAGCCAGAAATATTCGCAGAGGTCATTTCTTTGTAACATAGCTTTATTTGTGTGTGTCTGTGTGTATATACATGTGACATCATGGGGGCACTCATCTTACTATGTCTTTTACTATCCTTTGCCATTTTTAAGAATTTCATGTGACTTGATATTCGTACATATGTTTATGCTACAGCAGGAATGCCTAGGAACACAACATATGATTACAGTGTTTGCTACAGTTATTTAGCAATTTAAATAATTGAACTGAAAAACCTGGTTTAAAATTACTTCTCCACATCTGTGATATGATAACTAATAGTGTTCACAGCAAACTTTAGACATTTACAAGTCATTCTTTTCCTTTTTTAAGATTTAATTTCAAGTCTGTGTGTATGACTGTTTTGACAGTATGTATGTATGTGCACTGTGTGTGTGCAGGGTTCATGGACAGCAGGAGAGGGTGTCCTGGGACTGGAGTTACAGATGGTTGTGAACTGCTAAGTGGGTCCTGGGAACTGAGCCCCAGGACCCTGCAAGAGCAGCAGGGACTTTAAGCACCGAGTCATCTCTCCTGCCCCACACATTTTTATGACTAGCTAACATTCCTAAGCTGTATCAGTGTTGTCAAAGTGTCTGAGTAATCAAAGGTATACTATCCTTTGAACTCACAGAGGTCCACCTGCCTCTGCCTCCTGATTGCTGGGACTAATGGCATGCCCCCTTCCCCACCATGCAAACACACACACATACACGCACGCACGCACGCACGCAGGCACACGCACACATTATTCTAAACCTGGCGGGATAGAAATACAGTTTCTTGTACTAAGAACAGTCTGCTGTGTTTTTGACCACTCTAAACATTCTTTTCCAGGTAATCGTGATTTTGCCAAAGATGACCCCCTGGAGTTCAAGTCCCACCAGTGGTTTGGAGCCTCTGTGAGGTCAAAGCAGGATAAAATCCTGGTAAGTCTATGAATTATCTCACGTGTGTGGGCTAGTTTGGGTGGTGCACAGGACTTGTTATATGTTCAAGTTGGTCTGTCCAAGGGCGCAAGGTATAATGAAATAACAGCCATGATCCAAGGCCGACAGTGTGAGCGTACTGTCCCTCATCCTCTGCTGAGATTACCGTCTTCTTCTCCCTCCTTGCCTTCGCTGTTCATTTTTTCTGCTCCATGGTCATCCCCGCCAGTTTATTTCTGTCAGTTTATTTCTGTCCATCATTAAGAAGAGAATGGCTTTGACTAATCAAATGCTTTCAATTTTTTTAAAACCCCAACAAAACAAAACAAAACCCCAAAATAACAAAAACCCCCATCAAACAAACACTGCAAACCACCCTCTAGTCTTCCGTTCTGCTGCAGCCTCGTCCTCTGTCCAGACAGTTATTTTGTCCTTTTAACAGAACCGTCTCCATTCCCAACGTTCTCCTCCCAGGAACCCGAGCCACACACAGGAGAAGGCAAAACCAAGGTCACGCAGACTTCAAGGTTATTAAAACTTTACAGCTACGTCGTTTTGAAAGAGATGTTTGTTGTGCTGTTTTACTTTCTGCATGGATACTTTGTTATTCTTTCCTCTTTGCACCATCAAACAAAGTCAATCCCCCGTTCTCCTGCACACCATTTTTTTTTAATTAAAACAGTTTTATTTTGTGAATGGGGTGTTTTGCCTGCTTTTAAGTCTCTGCACTACACGTGTGCAGTGCTAAGGGAAGGCAGAAGAAAGCCTCAGCTCCCCTGTTACTGGAGTTGCAGACAGCTGTTAACTGCCATGTGGGTGCTGGGGACCTAACCTGGCTCCTGGCAAAGCAGCCATCTCTGAGCCCCTTCTGCAGCCATCTCTCCTCCCCACACACTTTGCAGCTAACCCCCTCACCACCCTGAGCCATGATCTCACTCTGTAGCTGGGCTGCCATTGGATGCCCAGTCTTCCAGCCTTTACCTTCCAGGTTCTGAAATGACTACGGCCTGCCTCCATGTCAGACTTAGTCTTTTTCATCTCTTTGTTTATGAGGCTCTGTATGCTCATGTTTTATCCCCCCATCTTGCTCACATTTTTGATGCCTCGGTAATGATCCTTCTTCAGTTACTAAATATTGTGGTGCCTTTGAGCTCTACTAAAGGGTCCATTGTTTTCCCTCACTGAACTGTTTACCTAGATGCTCCTTTCTTGCTCCATATCTGTGAATACACTCCGTATATATTAATCTCCCAATCAATATCTCTAGCTATTAGTTGGCCCTAAATCCTTAGAGACATATCCCTAAATTATCTGTCTGCCCTTCTTAGTTTTCTAATAGTCTACTCTGAATGATTAGGATCTAAGTGGGATTCTTGTTATCCTCTGCCATAGAGAATGAGCAAACAAGCAGAGGTCACTTATTCCTGGATGACTTCTCTGGCATGTGTGGCTTCCCACTGCCTATCAGTGATCCCTATCAAAACATATCCACCTCCAAAAGGCCTCTTCTATCAATAGATCTCCATCTTTGTGATCTGCGCTGCAGTGAGCCACCACCATCGCTCACCCAGGCCAGTGTGATTGTTCTTCTCATCTGTCAGCTTCCTCAAGCCCCCACCACAACCTGTTTTGCATAGCAAGACTTAAGGGGATTAGCATTTCACCCTCTCGATTAAAACAGTAAAGTGGCTTCCTATCCCCGAATTTGATCGAACTGGCACATAAGGCCAACTAGAGCCAGGTTTGTTGTCAGTAGGGTTTGCTGTGATAAACACGGGCACCGTAAGCAACCCGAGGAGGTTTATTTCAGCACACAGTTCCACTTTACAGGTCATTATCCTAGGAAGTCAGGGGTGAAAAGCAGGCAGAAGCCATGGAGGGTCCTGCTTACTGGGCTGCTCCTCATGACTGGCTAGGCCTGCTGTCTTATAGTACTCAAGATCACCAGTCCAGGGCCGGCCCCACCCACGTGAGTTGTGTCCCACACCAATCTTCCGTCGAGAAGATTCCCCACATGCTAATTTGGCGAGGGCATTTTTTTTTTCCATTGAGGTTCCCTCTTCCAAAATGACTCTAACCTTTGTCAAGTTGACATAAAAGTTAAGGGCTGTCCTTCTGTGTTACCTCAGTCCATCTTAGACATGTCAGTGACATTTGTCTTTCGGTTTATTTCTTTCACATAAACCATACCTAGTCTTTTCCATTTCAGCCATTACCCAGTGTTTATGTCCTTTCTACCTGGAGAGTGCTTTGTTGATTTTTATCCAGCCATCTCCTTCCGTTCAGTGGTCACTTTTAATTTCATTTTTACTTACCATTTTTTGTAATGTGTTGTTGGGGTATTACGGGAAAGCTGCTGAAGAGTTGGGGTTTCAGTAGGATATGAGGGGATCCATCAAGTGTTAGCACGTAGAGCTGAAAGTGTGAGAAGGGGCACGTGAGGAGGAAAGATACACGGAGCAAACCGCAGCTCTACACGCTGCTCGTCCTCTCTGAGAGTCGGGGATGTGCAGAGAAGTCACGGCTCTTGCTTTAGGTTCCACAGACTGGGGATGAAATAGTCCAAGGTCAGAGTCTCTCTTAAAAGTTAGTGTAGAAATAAGCTGAGCTTTCTTCCGGCCACTTAAACTGTTGAACTTTTGGAAGTTTTGTAAGCCATTAAAACACTCATCACTTCACTGCTCCTGTGAGATATTGAAATTGGACCTTTGGGAAGTTTATTTGGAAAGTCCGCAGAAGAAGCGCGGCGCCCAGCAGGGTATTTTTTGTTTATTACTCTCATTTCTGGCTGCATCACTGCGGGGTATCTCCCGCAAGCTCGAGGATGTGATGTAGTTCAGGAATTGACTCAGGCTGTGACCTTAAGTTCAGCGCATAACGTCTAGAAATAATTTACTTGGAGCGAGAGCTCTGCTGACTTCTGAAAACACCAGTGTGGACTACAGGTATAGTCTTCAGAAAAATCTATTCCCGATCTTACCTGAAAGGTTTAGAAGGACAGAGAATCTAAAACAATACTTTAATTTTTAAAAGATGATTTATTTGGTTTTTTAATTTATTTTATGTGTATTGTTGTTTGGTCGGCATGTGTGTCTATGTGAAGATGGATGCCCTGGAACTGGAGTTACAGACAGTTGTGAGCTATCATATGGGTTCTGGAAGTAGAACCTAGGTCTTCTGAAAGAATAGCCAGCTCACTTAACTGCTGAGCCACCTCTCCAGTCCCCCCCCCCCCTTTTTAAAAAACAAGATGGGGTTTCTCCATGTAGCCCTGGCAGTCATGGAACTAGCTCTGTAGACCAGACTGGCCTTGAATTCACAGAGATCCACTTGCTTCTGCCTCCCAAGGGCTGGAATTTCCACCACCACCTAGAGGGAAAGAATACTTCTATTAATATCTTTATTCACCTTTGAGATAAAGCAGAGGGTAGTTGTGAATTTCCAATGTTTAGATGGGGCTCTTGTGCTCTGAGTTAGCATAGGTAGGTGGATCATTGATTTTTGAGAGGATTCTTGTGTCATGGACCAAACCTTTGTTTCCAGGCTTGTGCTCCCTTGTACCACTGGAGGACGGAGATGAAGCAAGAGCGAGAACCTGTTGGAACTTGCTTTCTTCAGCACGGGACAAAGACTGTTGAGTATGCTCCGTGCAGGTCAAGTATGTATGACAAAAGGCACCTGCTTTTCACAAGAGGCCCAGCAGCCCAGGTTTTATGTGGGATGCGTGTGTATGTGTGTGTGTGTGTGTCTGTATGACAAGATATGTAGACATCGTGGGGTTGACCAAGCAATGGAAAAGATTCTGCTCGTGCAAAGAAACTGCAAAGGTGAATGAACCATGCTTACAGTCTCTAAGAACTCAGTGTGGCCATCTTTGTGTGCGTGCAAAGAAACTGCTAAGGTGAATGAACCATGGTGACGGTCTCTAAGTACTCAGTGCGGTCATCTTTGTGTGATGATTGTTATCTGACTGTGGAAGTCTGCTATTTCCAGCCACAGCTCGTGAAAAGATGCTCCTGTGAACTTTTCTCCAGGGGAAATGGGCATCACAGGTCAGGCCTGGAGTCTACACTTTCAACAGGTTCTGTAAGGTAGTCTTGTTGGACCACAAAGTCTGAGAACCACGGCTGTAGATGAATAATGATATTAAAAGTAAACTGTAAACAAAAGATGTCTTTCTGAGCCCGTTCACAAAGGAAGGTGAGGATAGCGTTTAAGTGTCGTAAGTCTAAAATAGCCAGGCTTTACTTCCATTGGAGTTTCCATCGACAGTGAACGCTGCATGTCTGTTGTTATCCCGACAGTCTCAGGCTCTTCCCTAATGTTAGTCAAAATCCAAAAGAAAGTCATATCCAGGCGATTCCAAGCAGGTATCATTTCAGTTGCTCCTTTCCACTGGAGATCCCAGACCCTTTGCAAACCTACTTTTTGTGGGATTGTCCCTGACTTTACACCCTCTTTACACGAAAGACATAAACAGAGATTGTCCAAATGCAGTGTTGTCTGGTCTGTAGGGCATATTCTGCAAGATGGTCCTTCTACACCTATGACCATAGGTAGTCAAATCCTATGTGCCACAAAATTTCTTTTTATGAATTGTTTATTTAGAGTAATTCCCTAAGTAGTAATTTCAGAACATCATGAACAGCAGAACTGTGCCAATAAAGGGGACTCCATGTAGTGTTTCCACCCAGTACCTTTTTTTTAAAGACGTTCAACTAAGTTAAGCAGACAGAATTAGCTATCAAAGTCACAACACCTATGACTCTTCCTGCTAGATTCATCTTGTCCATATTAGGTGACATATAATGTTGGGCCAGAGAAATGACACAGTCTTCCAACTTCTAAGTTCTTTGAATCTCCAGGGAATTGCAACTTTTTAAATTAAAGAATTATTAGTTAACCACTTGATCATCCTACCTATTGTAAGTGGGAAGTAAACACCGAAAGAATGGTACCTGTTTAGAGAGCATGTTCTCATGGCTGCATGGATGAGGACAGAGCTTCATCCTTGTGATTGGCACCATCTTTCTCATTACGTTTGTGGTGGTGTTTAGGTCATGGTGCCATCATCTTTGGTAGTCTATAGAAATGGAAGGACGACTTTTGTATTTTTAACGTCTATATTTTAAAGACACTCTCATTTTGAAACTATAACTCCATAGCTATGAGGAGGAGGCTCATCATTGTGTGTTAGTGAAGCTGATGTAGAACGCATATGCACATACTTGCACAGGAACGCTTATAGACTAGTGCACACACACACACGCACACCCGTGATCTTTGTTCTCATTTGAGAAGAGCAGAAACTGAGACTCAAAACAGGTGAAGCATTTCCCCTCACCTAAGTTTTTTGTTACTGAATGGCCAAATAAGAAGTTCAACCCAGGTGGTTATTTTTTATCTTTTCGGTGCTGGATGTCCAGTCCAGGGTCTCATGTTGTCAAGCACTTTCACCCTTGAACTATGCCCTCAGACCTCTAGGTTGCAGTATCCTAGTAGAACCCTTCCGTGCATCATTAACCAGAGACTCCACTTTCCCTTTCAGCTGCCTCTGAAGAGCACTCTAGTGGCGAGTCCTTGTGTATCTGTTTCGTGATCGTCCATTCATTTGCTTTAGACATAAAAATTATGAGTGACGAAGCTTTATTTTCTGGGACACTTAGCATTCTAACTATAGCAATCTATGATTTGTGAACCTGATTTTTAAAATATTATTTTATGGAACTAGGTGGTGGTGACACACGCCTTTAATCCCAGTACTCAGGAGGCAGAGGCAGGAGGATCTCTGTGAGTTGGAACCCACCCTGGTCTACAGAGTGAGTTCCAAGACAGACTTCAACGCTACACAGAAAGACCCTGTCTTCGAAATCAAAACAAAAATTTTAAAAATCCTATTTTATGGAAATATAGCCACACCCATTCACTCAGACACTATGTAGAAAGTTGAGTCATTCTGGAGCTGACATACTATATGCCCCATTGCTTCCTGAATTATTTAATTGTCTGGCTCTTTTCAGAAAAAGTTTATGGAACCCGGTCTAACTAAAACATCTCAAAGAAAAGCATCATAAGACATATAAGCAGAGGAAATACCTTTCTTTAGCAAGCCAGGTTACAGTACATGCTGTTTGGTCAAACCTTTGAAATGGGAGACACCTGAAGGCTCCAATTAGGAGGGGGCCAACCTATCCAGCAGGGACCCTCAAGAGGAGGAAAGCTTGAGACACTGGGTCATAGCCTCCCATTCCCTGAAGCCCGTAGCACTGGGTAATTCCCTTAGCCATACCCAGCCCTGGCTTCTTGACTGGTAGACCACCGATCCTGGCCAAGCATTTTAGAGGTACCATTTGATATTTTATGTTTCACTCATGCTTCAGTAAACTACACGGTCCAGAACAAGATGATTCCAGTTTTTCGAGGCCATGTGTTCACCTTTTTGTGTCTTCACTTGTCTTGGCTGTGGTGGTTTATGTATGTGTTTACTGGTATATGTTTCTGGCTTTTTTTTTGGGGGGGGGGGTTGGTCGCTGATTCATTGGTTTTTGTTTCTTTGTTTGGTTTTTGTTTTTTATCATGACTTCTGTGTACAGCCTGGATAAAGAGCTTCCCTGCTTGTTTCCCAGTTAATTCTTTACTGCCTGTGGTTACTTCTGGTTTTCAATGACACTATCCATGACCATAGTTGGCCTGAAGCAGGAGGCAGATGTCCATCTGTTGAAGAGCTGCCCAAGTCACATGGTGTGAAAACTTCTGTTCCCACCATGAGCCTCTGTTCCTGATCTCTAATTTTGATAACCATATTTGGATGTAACATTTTCTCAGCTAAGGTTTCTAGTCTTTTTCTCCCACTTTTTCCTTGTCCAGATAATGATGGTCCAGCTGCTGGGAGGGGTAGCCCAGCCCAGTAGTCATCAGGAACACAGTCGTAGTTCACTGGTTGACCATTGTCAGGTGAACTTAATTTCCCCAAGTGTTAGTCTTTCCTCTGTTCAAACAGTGACTGATAATCACATCCCTCCTGAGATGGTTGTCAGCCTTGAAAATGTGCTGTGAGTAGGTAGCTTCCAGTACGTGCCTAGTGCACACTAGTCGACCATACTGTCCAATCTTCCAGTACGTGCCTAGTGCACACTAGTCGACCATACTGTCCAATCTT
>NC_022011.1:91537900-91552789 GCF_000317375.1 Microtus ochrogaster
CCAATCTTCCAGTACGTGCCTAGTGCACACTAGTCGACCATACTGTCCAATCTTCCAGTACGTGCCTAGTGCACACTAGTCGACCATACTGTCCAGTCCCCAGTAGTTGTCCTCTTCCAAGCTTGACAAGCAGGAGAGCTGTGGGGATAAACACTGAGCCCTCCACTGAACTCCGTTGCACTCAGCAGAAAGTTTAAAATGTCAGGCACACCCAGCTTTGTATGCACTGGTTATGGGAATTTTAAGGAAGCTGTGTATTTCAGCTGGATGTCCCAGGGAACCACGAAGCAGATAGTTTCACAGGAGGAGTAGAAAAGGCGTGTCTTCACAGCTAGCCTGACTGCTCCCCAGATGTAGCTCGGATGGACTTGAGGGCGAAGCACAATCGTACGATGTGATTAACCAGACACTGGAAACCCCAGCCACAGTTTCCTGGTCCCTCTTGGTTAGAAAAATTTACATTAGAATCGTGTTACACTCTTGTGGCCATTTTCTTAAAACAAAAATATTTCATTGTGTAATCTTGGGGCAGTTCCCAGATTTTAAAAATGGGTTCAAAAGATTTGAAGAGATTATCTTACACATGCACACACGCACTCATGCACACGTGCGCGCACACACACATACACACACATACAGAATTCTTGGAAGTTGATCTCTATTCTGGGTGTAGTGTTGCTCATGATTAAAGTTAGCTTAAGTTAATTGGTTAATTACTTAGTTCAGAATTGGTCACTTTTCCAGAAAAGTAAATTATTAACTGCTGTGGTTGGAAAATACCGTGAGAGTCATGTTTAAATGAACTTAATTAGCTCCTATGACTATAGCAAGAATAGTTGAATATTCTACTCTTCGTAGAACATTAACTTTGGATTTTCCAATTTTAATTTTCTGAAATTCTACACCATGTTATTTATACTTTTTTGTTTGTTTGTTTGTTTGTTTTTGAGACAGGGTCTCTCTATGTAGCCTTGGCTACCTTGGAACTCTATGTAGACCAGGCTAACCTCAAACTCACAGAGATCCTCTTGTCTCTGCCTTCCGAATGCTGGAGTTAAACTCAAGCACCACCACCACCCAGATTAGCTTTTTATTTTTGTCATCATCTATAAAATGCATGCATAGGAAATATGTTAGGACTGTATGGGTCTTTTTGTAGCTTTTGCTAAACTTAGCAAAGACATAACAACCATAAGGTAAAAATAGGAAGAAAGAAGGCTTAAGTTTGTGGATGGCACTCAACGGTGTTTACCATGTAACAGGTCACTATTGGTATCTTTCCTAAACACAAGATATGATTGAATAGTGGACATTATAGAGTACATTGCATATCATAATATTTCATGAGACTTTAAGTTGTGTATTTATTTTGCATACTCACTATGTTTTACGCACTGTGACAAGCTATTATCTTCCTGTGAGTTGTGTTCGAATCCAGCGGTGGGGACACCTGCCTTAATCCTAGCACTTGAAAGCCAGAGAATGGAGGATCCTGACTTTGAGGCCAGTCTGAACTACATAGTGGAATTCTGTCAAAAAACACGATCTTAGCTGATCTTCCTGGTCCTTGACGAGTGGCCTACACCATCCACACTTCAATGTCTCTGTTTTTGTGTCCGAGATGATGTAAATTGTGGTGAGGAGCCTGTGAGCTTATCTGACAGTGGCCAGGGGCCTGAGTGAGTTGCTTAAAGAAACCATGGGTTCAACAATAGCAGATTTGTTTATTTTATGCTTTGTTTTGTGTTATTTGCTTGTTTTGGGGTTTGTGTATATTTCCAATCTTTTTATTTTAGAAAATATTGATGCTGATGGACAGGGATTTTGTCAAGGAGGATTCAGCATTGATTTTACTAAAGTAAGTTCTCATTTAAGACAGATTCAGATCTTCTTTACTGACTCAACTGGATTTAAAAATACACGGTCCTTACTTCAGCTTCTTTACAATTTACCATGTTTTAATGAAAATAGTTCTGAAGCCATCTGTTCATTTTGCTATTCTTCGACTTCTGACATTCCTCATTCATAAACATGGCTTGTTTGAACTGGTGAGACTGCCCAGTGAGAAAGGATGAAAATAGAAACTCCGTTTAGTAAATGACTGGTAACTATGATGGCATTAAAGTTTCCAGGGCAGGCGAGATTGTCTCAGCCAGTAAGGGCACTTGCCATCCAAGCCTGATTGATAACTTGAGTTCAATGCCTGCTTTCCATATGAACTGATTCTACCAATTTGTCCTCTGATTTCCATATGTACACCTCCCTTACTTACATTATGCTCAAAACACACTCACTCACACACACATGGGGACACACACACTAAACACACATTCACACACTTATGCACACATATACTACATACTACACACACATTGACACACATATACACACACAAACTACACACACCACACATACAAAACACATGTTCACACACATACTACACACACATTGACACACATATACACACAGTACACACACATTGACACACATATACACACACAAACCACACACTACACACACATTGACACACATATGCACATGCACTCACACACATACAGATACGCAACATCCACACATACACATTAACAAACACATACACACACACTTAAAAATTTCTACTTATGGGAACTTAATAGAATATTGCAAGTTCCTTTTCAACTAAAATTGGTTTTTCACAAAAGCTATCAATAGGAAGTTATAAAATCAGTTTAATTACATAAACGCTGAGAACTGTATCTGTTTGCCATCTCTATTTTGTTGGTGCCAAGTGAAGTTAGGAAATTCAATGGTGGTGGAAGGTCTCGTGAGTAGGATCTATTTTTAACTAAACTAAGATGCTCTTAACACTCCACAGTTTTCAATCTATCCCAATAAAAATTTCATCAGCATTTTTAAAGACAAACTTTATATATATATATATATATATATATGAATTAAAAAGTATGTTTTTTATGATTTTTTTTGCTCATTTTGCCATCTTTCTGTCAGCTATCTGAATGTTTTGAATATCGAGTTGATGATACCAACCCCTCTTGGGAGAAGCTGCAAAAGTAGATTGAGTCAGTAGAGGGTCCTGGGCCTGAGAGGTGGCACATACCTTATACCATAGGCCCAGCGCTCAGGAGGCGGAGGCAGAAGGATGGCAAACTCAGGGCTACTCTGACTATGCAAGGAGACCCTGCTACAAAGTAACAAAGCTACACCCGAAGCAACCACAGCAGCGATAGAAATGAGTGGACAGTTATATGTACATCTGGGAGGGGAAAACGCCTTCCCTCTAGCAAGAAAAAGATTTCAAGACACCGTGCACAAACACAAAATACCTTGATTTAGAGCTTTGTCATGGGTTTAAAAAATGCTGCTGAGCCGGGCGGTGGTGGCGTACACCTTTAATCCCAGCACTCGGGAGGCAGAGGCAGGCGGATCTCTGTGAGTTCGAGACCAGCCTGGTCTACAAGAGCTAGTTCCAGGACAGGCTCCAAAACTGCAGAGAAACCCTGTCTCGAAAAACAAAAACAAAAACAAACAAACAAAAAAATGCTGCTGTTTCCCCGAAATCTCCCCTTGGAAGCCACACATCTTGTGAGATCCTGAAATGGCTTCCCTTTGGCAGGACATTTCTCAGTGATCGCTAGAAAACGTAACTCAAGTGGTCATAAATCTAACATGCGAAGTAAAGAAACCACCTTTTCCCTAGTTTGAGCTCTTTCCACCAGGATGTCCTCCGCAGTGTACAGGACAGTCAAGATCTCCCAGAAAAACATGGCCATGTTAAATGAGGATATTAGGTTTCTTTGGCACCCCTGATAATGATAATTAAGTTCTTAATTTCTTGGAAAAGTAAATGCATACTACTGAAACTGAGGTAGCTGAGTTAACAGCATGTTATTTAATTATAATATGTTAATTTAGAATATGTAGATATCCTAATGTTCAGCATCCTGAATTTTGTGTCTAGGCTCATTGTTTTAAGCGTCTCCCTCTGTTCTGTGATTTGATCTAGGCTGACAGAGTACTTCTTGGTGGTCCTGGTAGCTTTTATTGGCAAGGTAGGTTCTTATTTTTTAACTGAATACTTGGCTACTCACTTGCCCATGAAGCATCTTGAATTATATTAAAGAAAGAAATATAAAATATAACTTAAGTGTACAAATTGTCTGTTATGCAATATTTTTAGAAAAAAATGTGCTTTCTATGGTATATATTGAATGTGCATATGTTCCAGATAGAAAACAACAGTTTTAAAGGTAAATTTAAAGCAAACATATAAAATAATTTTAAATGTTTTTTTATTGTAAGTTGCGTATATTTTATCTTATAGTTTAGAGCTGGCCTGCAGACATACATGTAGCCAGAACACTGAATACATTATAAATACATCTGAAAAAAAAAAAGAATAAATGAAAAATTGAAGAGTCCAGAAAACCCAGGCATCAAACACACATGCCTGTCTGTGAGGTGTGCTAACTGAGATGCGAAAGTGTGGGTTTCTGTGAGTCATGCAGCAACTGGGAGCAGAATTTAGGAAGGTTTTAGTTGAGTTTTAGTGCTGTCAAACTAACCCAGCATTTAAAGTGCAGATGAGGAAACAGGGGATACTGATTGCTCTCTCATTAGGCGTAACAGTGTGATGGTTTCTCTTTATAAGACGGGTGTGCAGTTTCCTGAGGGAGAACTTAGCAGGGCTGTGGGCTTCCACACCCAACCCTGGAGTGGGGGTACTAAAACAGAACCAACAAACCTGGGTTTATTTTTCTTCTTACGATACATGCCTGCTGCCCTTCAGTGGAGCGAGGGGAGATCGATGGGCATTCCTGGGAAACCGTGGAAGAGTCGAGATTTTGTCGTTCCCACCATCCCACTGATTTATTTAAGACTCATCTTCTGTGATATAGTGATGTCATGGTGGCCTGCAATATACAACTAAAGACTCAATTCACAGAGAATATTTTAGACAGGGGTGTGTGTGTGTGTGTGTGTGTGTGTGCGCGCACACACACACACGTGTGCAAGCATGTTTTATGGTAATTTTAGACTAATAATCAGAAAAAGTAATGTCTTGTCAGGATTGGTGGTGAACATTAATAAGCCCATCACACAGATACTGGGACAGAATTGAGAGCTTGAGGCCAGTCTGTGCTATACAGTGGGACTCTAACCCACAAACATCAGAATGAAATAAAACACCAGAAATAATCAGGTCCAGCAAGAATTTTGTCCACACAAAGACCGTGCATGGTTTGTACTGCCAAGTCCCCTGAGAAGGCTGTTTCACAAACTCGTGTCTGCTCCCCCACACCCAGGTCAGCTCATCTCGGATCAACTGGCAGAAATCATATCTAAATATGACCCCAATGTCTACAGCATCAAATACAATAATCAGTTAGCAACGCGGGCTGCACAAGCAATTTTTGATGACAGTTATTTGGGTAAGTAAAAGCAAAACCGAGGGGCATGCAACACCGAATGGGTGTTGAATGTTTAGGCTATGCCTATAATTCAGTAACTAAAATGGAAGAAAGTGCTTATTTGGACAAGTCTGATAATAATAACTAACCCTGAAACGTGATTCCTGTGTTCTAGGCACTGTCTAAGTGTTTTCTTTCTGTTGCTCCTGTCAACTCCACAAGTCTATAGAGAGCTCCATTCCCACTCCCGTTTTATAGGTAATGATGCTGAGGCTCGGAGGCCACGCTGCTTGCTGGCTGTGGGCTGTGCTGTGTCCCAGCCTAGGCGTTTTGACTGCTGAACTTTAAGACACAGTTTTTTTTTTTCTTTTTTTTGAAAATGACAGGTTTTGGTTTCAGGATTTATTAGCGTCTGTTCTCACCCTTTAAATCACCTTGTTATTTATGGAAACAAGTCACACCCCAGAAGTAGGACTTGGTGACTGAGAGAACCTGTTATTCCTTGTCCCTTTGGGGCAAACTGCAGAGTTACCCTGCTTCTAGCACTCCTTCATCTTAGTTTTCTAATAGGGAGCCTTCATTTTGGGTACTTAACTGACTTACTGCCTTTAAAACTCGCTTGTCACGTGCATATGAGTCTCTAACCCAGAGGAAAGAGAAGCCTCAGATGCTCCGAGGGGATTCACGGTGTCTTGCCTTTTATTCCTGTCTAGGTTACTCCGTGGCTGTCGGAGACTTCAATGGTGATGGCATCGAAGGTAGGCAGAGTTTGGGCCACCCTTAATCCTTGTCACATAAGCATTTGAAACACATGGCACTGAACACTTGGACAATTTGTAACCATTACTGTGGAATATACAGAAGGAAGAAAATGTTCGGCTTGGGGATGACCCCTGGTCTCTGCTACAAGTTCTGCCTGGCACAGTGGTTGTGGGGCTGTTGCTCTTTCTCTGTTCCTTGCTAGGCCCTGGTAAGCCCTGTCTGTGAGGAGAGGCTTTTCCTCTTTCTGGGTTGATCTGTGGCTTGTGGGCACAGCCTGGGAGCCGGCTGTTCCTCCTTCCTCCTTGCCTTGGTTCAGGAGTCAGTGTCGCAATCCCAGACATCACATAGGTCATGCTTCTGGCCCCAGCTACCAGGTTCATTTCAGTTTACTTTGTAGTGGTTTTCATTACTGCAAATACAACTTTTCTTAGTCGCTGCGGAGCTTGATCTTTCTATTCCTGCTTAATAAAATGGCGAGTGATTTGATGTCTTACTTGCCTGTGTGAGGTCCTGACAGTCCTTGAACTCACTCCATAGACCAGGCTGTCCTTGAATTTAATCTGCCTGTCTCTGCTTCCCCAGTGCCACCATACCCAGTGTATTTGAGATCTTTAATAATGTTTTTATGACTTACAAGTTAGGTTTTTATAATTTAAAATGTAAAGGTTGCTTCATACTCAATATCAACTTTTAAAAAATCTCTATTTTGTTTTCTACTGAATTAATAAAACTTAAAGCACCCTGGCAGAATACCTACACCTGTAAATCCCAGTGTTTGTCTTAAAATGAGTAATTAAGCTTTTATATTGTTCCCCCAGATTTTGTTTCAGGGGTTCCAAGAGCAGCGAGGACTTTGGGAATGGTAAGAGTGATAAAGATACCTTAAACATCTGAAGGCAGGGATTGGGGGAGATGTGTCCGTGATGGGGGAGTTCTGGTTTCACAGCCATGAGGACCTCTGTTTGGATCTGGCCTGCATATGAAAGCAGGTCCGTTACACTGTATCCATTGGGCTGTGGGTATTGGTTTGTTACATTGTATCCATTGGGCTGTGGGTGTTACTCTGTATCCATTGGGCTGTGAGTCTTGGTCTGCTACATTGTATCCATTGGGCTGTGGGTCTGGGTCCATTACATTGTATCCATTGCGTCTGGGTGTGGAGAGAGTGGATCTGGAACAAACTAGTCAGTCCGCACACCAATGGAGGAGCTCCAGGGTTAGTAAAGTCTTTCTCAGAAAAGCATAAAGACATATCGACCTCCGACACATACATTAGTTTTACTACATGTCATTTACTTTTGCTTTCCTACACAGGTTTATATTTATGATGGGAAAAACATGTCCTCTTTACACAACTTTACTGGTGAACAGGTATGCTATTAAAATGTCCCACCTCTACTAGAAAAGCTCCCTGTGGCATGATTGAGCATCCTTTGGATTATATACCCCAAAGTGGTATTACTGGGTCTTGAGGAAGATTGTTTCCTAACTTTCTGAGAAATCACCACACTGACATCCAAAGGGGCTGTACCAGCTTGCATTCAATCTTGCCACAAGGACATGTGCTCAACTATGTTCATAGCTGCTTTGTTTGTCATAGCCAGAACCTGGAAACAACCTAAATACCCCTCGACCAAAGAATAGATAAGGAAAATGTGGTACATTTACACAATGGAGTATTACACAGCAAAAAAAAAAAAAATGCCATCTTGAATTTTGCAGGAAAATGGATGGAGCTAGAAAACATTATTTTGAGTGAGGTAACCCAGACACAGAAAGACAATTATCACATGTACTCACTCATAGGTGGTTTTACACATGAAGCAAAGAAAACCAGCCTACAAACCACAATCCCAGAGAACTTAGACAACAATGAGGACACTAAGAGAGACTTACATAGATCTAATCTACATGGGAAGTAGAAAGTAGAAAAAGACAAGGTCTTCTGAGTAAATTGGGAGTATGGGGACCTTGGGGGAGGGTTGAAGGGGGAGAGGGGAGAGGCAGGGAAAAGAGCAAAGAAAAATGTAGAGCTCAATAAATATCAATAAAACTATTTTTTAAGAAAGCTCCCTGAGGAAATAGTGAAAATGAAAATGCTGGCATCATCTGCCGTGGAGCCTGACATAGCTGTGGAGGGGCCTCTTGCTGCTGCTTTTTCCCCGCGTCTATGTCTGTGGCAAAGCCACAGTTCACTGCCTTTTCTGTTTCCAGTTTGTGGCTTTAGTCAGTCAGCGTTTTGTGGAAATGGCATAATGAGTCTATACTTACAGTGCTATAAATAGAATCTCATAGGCTTCTGACGTGTTTTTCTTTTTTCTTCTTTTGGTTTTTTGTTTGTTTGTTTGTTTTTGTTTTTCTTTTTTGAGACAGGGTTCCTCTGTGTAACAGTCCTACCTGTCCTGGACCTAGCACTTGTAGACTCGACTGGCCTTGAACTAACAGAGATCAGCCTGCTTCTGCCTCCCAAGTGCTGGGATTAAAGGCATGCGCCACCACCACCGGCTTTGTTTGCTATTTTTTTTAAAAATAAAAATAAAATTGTAGCCGGGCGATGGTGGCGCATGCCTTTAATCCCAGCACTTGGGAGGCAGAGGCAGGAGGATCTCTGTGAGTTCAAGACCAGCCTGGTCTACAGAGCTAGTTCCAGGACAGGTCCCAAAGCCACAGAGAAACCCTGTCTCGAAAAAAACCAAAAAAATAAAATAAAATAAAAATAAAATTGTACATACACAAAAGCATAAGGTTTCCCTTTTATGTCATTAAAGAATGTCCTATGAGCTGAGTGTGGTGGCTCACACCATTGATATCTGCCCTCGGGAGACAGAGGCAGGTGGATCTTTGAGTTTGAGGCTAGCTGGTTTACAGAGTGAGTTCTAGGACAACCAGGGCTACACAGAGAAACTCTGACTCAAAAACCCAAAAAGAAAAAAGAAAGGAAAAATAAGAAAGGAAAAGAATGACCTATGTGCTTTAGTTTTACTAGATGCTTAAAAAGGCCCAACACAGATAAGTGTATTATTGATGATATATACATATTGCACTATACAATAAAAATTCTTCAGTTAAGTTTAATATAAGCTATTCTGACTGAGCATAGAGGTTTTTATAATATTCCTGTTTGTGTGTCTCAGAAAATTAAGTTACAAATCGGTAACAGTAAAGAAAACGTTCCACAATAAAGAGAGAGAGAGAGAGAGAGAGAGAGAGAGAGAGAGAGAGAGAGAAAGAGAAAACCCTCCCAGTTTTTGTATCCAGGGTGGGAACCTTCTCATTTCCTGGGGTCTGTTAGGCTTTGGGAGAGGAGGAGAGGATAAGAAACCTCGTGGTCGACATTCAGGAATGATGAACATGAAATATGCTTTGCCCACAAATCTAGAAACATTAGAAAGTCTCATGAAGCAATTGTCATGAAGCGTGTTAGTAAAATAAACGAGGACACTGAGATTGGAGCCCTAACCTCTGCACGGGGACGGAGAGCAGCCATTCCGATGGGACAGGAACATTAATCCCCAGGGTCTGGTGGACGAAGTGTGAATGTTCTGTTCCCTCTCTTTCTGCAGATGGCTGCGTATTTTGGATTTTCTGTTGCTGCCACTGACATTAATGGAGATGAGTAAGTTTTAAAAGAATGTTTCCAGAAACTCTTTTCCTCTGTGTTTATACGTGCGTAACTAAAGCTAAATAGTCTTTTTCTGTGTCTGTGTCTGCTCCCTGCTAATCTTCTGTTACTCTGAGAAAGGGATCTGACACTCCCTCATCATGGACATGGGATCGCCTCCTAGTTGGCCCTAGGCTTTGCCGTAGCTCTAGAGCAGGGGTTTTTAACCTTCCAAATACTGTGACGTTTAATACAGCCCCACACTCTGCGGTGGCCCCGACCATGATACTATCTTGAACTGTAATGTAAATACCTTATGTGCAGGATATATGATGTGTGACCCTCTGGAGTTGCAACCCACAGGTTGAGGGCTGCTGTCTTAAAACAAGACATTGTGGGGGAGATGGCTCAGCAGTTAAGAACACTGGCTGCTCTTCCAGAGGCCTGGAGTTCAATTCCCAAGCAACCACATGGTAGCTCACAACCATGTATAATGGGATCTGATTCCTTCTTCTGGTGTGCATGAAGATGGGTCACTCATATACATAAGTAAATCTTAAAAAAAAAAAAACCTGTGGCGATGTGATTTTATGTGTGATGGGCGATGCTTCTGTGTGCCATAAGAGGTGTGCCAAGGGGGTGGGAAAGGGAGTTTTAGGAAGAATGTGCTGATGGGGGCTGGGAAGGCTGCTCACTGGGTACAAGCACTGGTTTGTCATGCAGACGGTGTGGTTTGGATTCATGATACTCTCAGGGTGGCTCTTCACCATCTTAACTCCAGTTCCAGGGCTCCAAAGGCCCTTTTCTGGCGCCAAAGGGCACCAGATACACACAGACATACATGCAGGCAAAACGTTCACATACATGCAATAGAAAACTAAGAGAAATGCTGTCAGATGGAGTTTGATCTTGTGGGTGAGGACATTCTCTTCTTTCAGTTATGCAGATGTGTTTATCGGAGCGCCTCTGTTCATGGACCGCGGCTCTGACGGGAAACTCCAAGAGGTGGGCCAGGTCACAGTGTCTCTGCAGAGAGCATCGGGAGACTTCCAAACTACGAAGCTGAATGGGTTTGAGGTTTTTGCCAGATTTGGAAGTGCCATAGCTCCTCTGGGAGACCTGGACCAGGATGGTTTCAATGGTAAGATCCAAGTTTCCGGGTCACGTGAAAAAGTCCGAAAATGCCATCTGTAGAAAGATGGCAAGCCCATCACTGACACCAAATATGAAAACAACTGCTTTGTTTTGTTTTTCTGAGAAATGAGTAAACGTTTTCAAAACTTGATGTTCACGCGCTAGAACGTCAAATTATTAAATTCTGAAAGGAGTCTTCATTCCCAGGGAGTGCTTTGCAGCCTGCTGCATGACAGCGCCCCCTACTGTCCGTTTAGCTTCAAGTGAAAACTAGCTCCCAGGCTCATTGTCAAAACAAGGATGACTTAATGCTTGCCTCGGGTCTGAGTTTCCACTAATATTTTTATAGAAGTAGCTTTATAGTGGTTGTGGATTCTCGGAAAGAGGCTGTGTCTTTTCACGGCCACCTGTAAAATCCTGAAGCCTATTGCTTTAGAGTAGTCCCAATTCAATAGTTACAAATACCTTTAAAACCAAAAGTTGGCTTTTACTACACAGCTCTTTTCCAGAACCTGAAATACAGATTAAAAGGTAGGGACATGAAATATAGATTACAGGGATTTTTTGTAAAAGATTAGTAAGGACAGAAGAATTGTTGGTTTCTTTGCACGCCTTTAATCCCAGCACTTGGGAGGCAGAGGCAGGCTGATCTCTGTGAGTAGAATGTGATTGCCATGCTGTCTGAGAAATTCCCAGGCATGGTGGTCTCCAGACATGTAGGTGTTTCTGGATATGTCACTAGGGAGGCATAAAGTGGTTGAGTACAGTAAGGATGAAGGAGCAGAACAAACTCCATTTGAGAAAGAACTCCATTTTAGACAGGACTTAACTGGGGGGGGGGGAGGTGAATGCAGCCCAGCAAAGTCATAAACATTCCCAAGAAACTGTGCCTGCTCTGGTCAAAGTGATCCACCAGGGTGTCCAAACAACAGATGGTCACATCTGCTTGCTCCAAATGTTCTTGTAGGTAACCTGATTAACTGCTGTTTTGACTGTTTTGAAATTCCCTTATACCCCAACCAATGAATTCAAAAGTTGTATACTTTTACCCAATCCTGAAACACTAAGGCTTGTGCTACCCAGCTTGCGGTTTTTCCCTTGTAAAAGACCCATTACCCTGAGAGCTCTGGGCCGTGTTCCCCCACCTGCCGTGGTGATGTGTTGGACTGCAGACTGAGTTAACTAACTCGTAATCAATAAACCCCAGCGTGTTTGCATTGGATACCAGCTCTGTGGTGGGGCTGGTGACACGGGCATAACAAAGCAGTTTGGTGTGACTGAGTCAGAGCGCCTCTTGTAAGCTACAGAGATATCCATCATGGTTAGGCTGGTAGCATCAGAGAAAGGAGAAGTTGGTATATTACATTTATTTTCAAGTCAGGAGTGGCCACGATGACCATTTAGTACCATATTAGGGCTGTTTTAAAGAATTAAAATTTTTGTATATTCATGTTGTTTCAGTATAAATTGAACAAAACCAAGAAGTCAGAACTTAGAAGTTTATAAACCATATTTTAATTTTGTAAAATAAAACTCATGCATGAATTAGAAGAATTATAATAAATTTTAGATGAGAGTTTTTATACATCCTCATCCCCGTGTGTAGATGAGGGTTTTCCTGTCCACATCCCTGTGTGTAGATGAAGGTTTTCATATCCTCACCCCCATCTGTGATTTAAGATGAAGCAAGTTTAGGTCCAGAAAACTGAAGTCTCTTCTTATCTAAGGTCAGACCCAGGACATATGCCACCAAATTAATGTCATTTTTGCACCGTTTTCCTTGGATCTCTTTGAATTAGAATGCCACTTTTTGTGTTGTTTTCTGTTTTGGACAGAGTCTCCCTCTATAGCCCAGGCTGACCTCGAACTCAGAATCCTCCTGTGTTATCTTTTGCGCGTTGGTATTACAGGCATGTGACCATGTGACTGCTTCTGCAGAACTTCAAGCCAACAGTTGTCATAGGGATGGGTTGTATGGATAATGTTAGTCCTGAGAATCTCTTCCGGCCTGCCTTGCCGACTTACCTCTCTTTTGTTGTTCATCTTCTCCACCCTGCTCCCTCTGTCCACAGATATTGCAATTGCTGCTCCGTATGGAGGTGAAGATAAAAAGGGACTTGTTTATATCTTTAATGGAAGATCAACAGGCTTGAATTCGGTGCCCTCTCAAATCCTCGAGGGCCAGTGGGCTGCTCAGAGTATGCCCCCAAGCTTTGGCTATTCCATGAAAGGAGCCACGGATGTGGACGAAAATGGATACCCAGGTACTTTTCTACAAATACACGTGGCCCTTGGCCTTTTCAGTCCCAACAGGACTAGCTATTCTGTTCTTATCCGTCAATCCATTTAATGTTTAAAAACTGACGAGGCCTTTACTGGCATCATCAACAGGGACAGGAAGAACACACAGCCATATTTGATGGGAGTGTACAATAGCTTATAATAAAGTATCAGAAAAAATGCAGAAGCAATAAACAAAAGCCAAATGCACAGTCTGAGTTTTGAAAATATCCATTGATTTTTGTTTTTAATAAGCTAGTATTTTTATGGACTGGTGCAATGATTGATGGGTGTGTGCATGCACATGTGCATGTGTGTGTGCGTGCACGTGTGCATGCACGTGTGTGTGTGCATGCATGCATGAATGCACCTGCATGTGGAATGTCTAGTGTTTCCTTATGTCACCTTCTATTTTGAGACAGGGTCCATCACTAGGGGTTATAAATATGGCTAAGCTGGTGGATAAAGCCCTAGGGTTGCTCCTGTCTTCCCCTTCCCCTCCCCCATGCTAGGATTGCACCAAACCTGGCTTGGGTGCCGAGGGACACAAACTCAAGTGTTCAACTTTGTGCAGTAAATGGTTTACTAATGGAGCCACCAGCCCAGCCGCCTGGACCAATCACTCTGATTTAAAACAAACGAAACTTCCATTTCACCAATTTTTTTTCATTGCAATTGTGTGAGATGTAAGTTAAATTAGGTAACAATGAGGCAATTTGGGGGATGTGAAAAGCAAACAGGTAACTTGCCAAGGTTCCCACTGGGTTAATCTGCAGAGTGAGACCATCCATCCTTTAGACCCTTGTACCCTTTGAGTATCATAACGGATGAGGATCAAAATGCATCCTTTCTTTAGAAAAGCCAGATGACCTTTGTTGTTGAAACAGCTAATGTGGATTCTATGTACACATTCAGTGACATGCTCACGAGTGCACTATGTGCATGCAGAGCTTCGTATAGCAAATGTGTCCTTCCATCCTTCCATCCCCCCCCCATGCATCTATACTTTGTGACTGTTTGAGGCAGTCAGTTATGTATCCCAGGCTGTCCTGGAACCCATGGTCCTCCTGTCTTTGTCTTGTGAGGAATTGGGATTGCAGATGTACAGCATCATGACTAGATTATTCATTCATATGCACACATGCACACACACATATGCATACATATACAAGAGTATGTAATATATGGGTTTTGTGATTTTGTCTGTATGGGTGTTTTGCCTGCATAAGTGTCTATGCATCATGTGTATGCAGTGCCTGCAGAGGTTGGAACTTGTTACGGACAGTTGTGGGTCACCATGTGGGTGCTGAGAATTGAACCTGGATCTGCAGGAAGAGCAGCCAGTGCTCTTTACTGTGGAGCCATCTTTCTAGTCCCGTGTTTTTGTTGTTTAATAAACAAAAAAGCATCATGCATTATATACTGTTCGTTGCATATCAAGAATATTTATTCTAAAACATGAATTTTATGTTTCACATTGTAACAAATAACTGGGTATTATCTTATTTTGCCTTATATTTCAGTACTTATGTCCATATGTATAATTTTGTTGTGTGTCCTTGAATATTTCCTCCGGACAAAATTCTGTTTTTGAGCCGGGCGGTGGTGGCACACACCTTTAATCTCAGCACTCAGGAGGCAGAGGCAGGCGGATCTCTGGGAGTTCGAGGCCAGCCTGGTCTAGAAGAGCTAGTTCCAGGACAG
>NC_022011.1:91552889-91559528 GCF_000317375.1 Microtus ochrogaster
CCAAAAAAAAAAAAAAAAAATTCTGTTTTTGTTATTTCAACAACAGTGTGCTCGTGTGTGTGTGTGTGTGTGTGTGTGTGTGTGTGTGTGTGTGTGTGTGTGCGTGTGTGTGTTTAGGCTCTGGAGTAGTGCTTCTTTGTATGTGGGGCTGAGGGCACACACACGTGCACAGAGGTAGTGCTTGTCTGTGTGTGTGACTGTGGGCACATGAGGAGCTGAGAGGCTGTGTGGAGGTCAGAGTATAACCTGGTTGATTCCTGCCTTTCCACCTTATTTGAGACAGGGTCTCTGTGTGCTGCAGCATAGCTTGCCTGGGAGCTTTAGATCCTCTCATCTCCTAGTAGAGGTGTGTTAGGATTATAGACATTTGCAGTATGTCCGTGCTTCTTACCATCTGAATTCAGGTCATTGGGTTTGCCTGGCAAACGCTTTTACTCTCTCTCCAGCCCCAAGAAGCATTCCCCTTTTGAAGCCGTTGATACAGACTGCCAATTTTCAATTTTATTTCCTCAACAAAATGGTTTTGTCAGCTTCTGAAGCACTCAATGACAGCAAACAATTGCTCATTTTCCCACCTTGTTCTCATCTTATAATACTTTTGTCTTTATGATATATGAATAATAATATCAGTGGGTAGTTCTCGGGTATTAGTGAGAATAAGCATTTTTTTTATAATGTATATTCACTTTTGTAAGTACTTAAAGTATCTCCTTGTTTGAAGTACTTTTCCCCTTTCATTCATTTTTTTAAAACCTTGTCCAGTGCCTCAAATATTGAGACACTATCTCTTTAATTTTTGTAATTATTTCCCAGTTTCTCATATTAGCATCTAAGATGTACAGAAATTTCAGATTTTGATGAAATTCCATCTCTCCATCTTTGTGTTTTCATGTATTTTTCTCTGTTGAGAGAGCCTTCTCAGATTTAACCTGGGTATAATGGGGGATAGAACTCTGATTTAATTTTATCCAAATTATAAACCAGTTTCACGTGAAACACAAATGTGTTTTGTCCTGGCTGCTTTGAATTCTGCCTGCTGCCATATACGGAATATTTGCTTCTTTGTTTGGGCTTTTGTTTTAAAATAAGAGAGAAAGAAAAAATAATTTCATAATGAAATTGCACACTGAAGAGACTTAGCTGTCTGTAAAGCTGTCTTTTGGGGGATGTGTGTTTTGGGCACATAACACATCCTTATTGTTGTTCTTTTTACTAACTACCCTTTGAAAAGATTACTTGAATTTTTTTAGTTTTTTTTTTTATTCTTATGTATGTGGGTGTTTGCCTACCTGTTTGTCTATGCATCGTGTGTGTGCACTGCCCATAGAGACCAGAAGAGGGCACAGGATGGACTGGACCAGAACATCTAGAACTGGAGTTACAGAGGTTGTGAGCCACCTTGTGGGTGCTGGGAATCAAACCTGTGTACTCTGGAGTCAAACCTTGGGCCTATGGAAGAGCAGCCTGTGCTCCGAGGCACCGAGCCACCTCTCCAGCCCTTGAAAATATTCTTTTTTTTTTTTGTTTGTTTGTTTTTGTTTTTCGAGACAGGGTTTCTCTGTGGCTTTGGAGCCTGTCCTGGAACTAGCTCTGTAGACCAGGCTGGTCTCGAACTCACAGAGATCTGCCTGCCTCTGTCTCCCGAGTGCTGGGATTAAAGGCGTGCGCCACCATCGCCCGGCGAAAATATTCTTGTCTGCCCGAATGAGAGTCTAGCTGGGGATGATAGTTTATTCATCATTTTGACGTAGTTTCTCTCTATGCATATTATAATTTTAATTTCCTGGCTTTGAAAATAAAACCCAGGAACATTAAGCATGTCATAGAATAATGCATATTTTAAAACCACTTTTGTTACTAACTATTTTTTTTTTTTTGTTCTCTCAAGACTTAGTTGTAGGAGCTTTTGGTGTGGATCGAGCTATCTTATACAGGTATGTTCCATATTCTTTAATACTGGGAATATTCTCAATTATTTGAAAAAAATTATAGTTAAGTACTCGTTTTTGAATTTCAGTTTAATTTCTCCAAGTAATGACAAAATCATTTTTCTGTTCAAGCTTTGCTGCAAATAGTATATATTCAAGGAAATCTCAAAGAATAGAGAACTATAGTTTTTTAAAGATTTTTTTTAGAGAAATATTCAGAAGTTCTCCTCATTAGCTTTTAAGCTTTGTTTGGAGACATTCTTCTGCGATTTTAATTAGTCATCAAGAATATATGAGGAGCAGCAGGGAGTGACTTTGCCTTGTGTGCTGCGCCCTATCCCCAGACTCCCACAGAAATAAATTTAAGAAAACAGAGGTTTACATAACTTGTATCTCAGTGGTCTATGGCCATAAGGGTGGTGTGTCATAAGTATCAAAACACTTATTTCAACTAGAGCATAGTGAGTAAATCCTCGTTGGTGAGCTGCATCCATGATCTCAGTTCGGAATGTCATCTCTTCCTCTGCCTCTGAGCACCAGCCGGCCTCTTCTAGGTTGAGCTTCCTGCACTGCTGTGGGCTGAACTTGGCAAGAAAGTTACCACTGCGGTTGCTAAGGCTCTGGGATACATCAACTTCTTCATAGCCATGGAGAACAAACTTACAGATTTCTAGAATTTATCATTTGAAGCAGTTTCATTGACCTGACCTCACTATTTTTTTTTATTATTATAATACTTAAGAGCTGTGCATCGTAAATTTGCAAAATTATATTTACAGGTTGAATATCCCTTGTTTGAAATGCTTGAGACCAGAAGTGTTTCGGATTGTGGAGTTGTATGAATTTTGAAGTATCTGCAGAGACTTGCCAGTTAGGCAATTTTAATCTAAAAATCCAGAACTTGAAACAGTCCAACACGTTTTTGAACATCTTGTTGGTGCTCAAAACTTTTTAGGTTTGAGAGTCTATAGCATTTAGGTTTGGAGTTTTCAGATTATAGGAATACTCATTGTATATTTTAGTTTATTGTTATAGTTTAAAAACTTATTGTTCATAAAGAAACACTTGGATATGGTAAATATTCAAATAACTGAGGTGGACATGGGTTGGAGAGATGGTTTAGCGGTTAAGAACACTGACTGCTCCTCCAGAGAACGTGGGTTCAAGTCCCAGCACCCACCTAGTGGCTCACAACTCAGTTCCAGGGAATCTGACAACTTCTTATAGACATAAGTGCAGGCAAAATACCAATGTTCATAAAATACAAATAAATTATTTAAAAAGGAGAAAGCAATTTGGAGCAGGTACTGCTCTTGCAGAAGACCCCAGTTCAGTTCCTAGCGCCCGTACCATGCAGCTCACCATGGCCTGTGACTCCGTCTCCACGGGTTCTGATGTCCTTTTCTGGCTTCTGCATGCATCTGCGCTCACCCTCATGATTAAAATAATAAAAACGGGCATTTAAAGCACATCCAGTACACTTGTGTGTGCCACACGGTGAGGATTCGATTTGTGAAGAATCCCCACACTTGCCTGTATGTGTGCTCTGTAGGCATTCCGCCTGTCAGCACAGGTGGGTTTGTGACACTCACGTTCCTCCCTGTGTCTCCTCTAATTAGCTGGATGTCCTACAGCTAGTAATCATTGTGCTTTATTGTGCTGAATTCAGAGAGGCTGACCAGTTGTCTCTCTTGCCTGGAACTGAGCGATTGCCAGGATGCGGGACTGAATTAGGTCAGGTGTGGGTCATTTAGGCTAGTACAATTGTTGTTATTGCCGGCAGTGATGGGCTTGAACTGCATCTGTGGTGAATGAGACTTTTAATCAGTATATTTTTTAATAATATTCCTTGCTCTTTTTTCCTCTTCCTCTTTTTTTTCTTTTCTCTCTTTCTCTCTCTCTCTCTTTTTTAAATTTAAAACTAGAGCCAGGCCCGTTGTCACCGTAAATGCCGGCCTTGAAGTGTACCCTAGCATTTTAAATCAAGACAATAAAATCTGCCCATTGCCTGGGACAACTCTCAAAGTTTCCTGGTAAGGATCTTTGTTATGTACTAGTTGTGATTAAGATGAATACCTCCATCACTGCACCGCAACACAGAGTTAGGCGGCAGGACTGAAGTATCACTGAGGCGGTTTCTGTGAATGCAGTTGATTTTGGTCTCTGGGAGGGGACGGTTGGTTCCTAGAACTACCCTCCACCACCTGGGACACCGAGGGCTGATTGCATTAGACAAGTGAACTCGGGTGGGCTGCAGGACTGGACCTAAATTAGATCGTAGAATTTACATTTAAAAACTTTTTTTTCTTACAGTTTTAATGTCAGGTTCTGCTTAAAGGCGGACGGCAAAGGAACTCTTCCGAAGAGGCTCAGTGAGTATCGTGGGCAGATTCAGTGAGCTCATGGCGCTACAGGTACAGGGTTGTGTTTCAGGGCCCACAGGACAGTTACTGAAGCAGTTGTCCTCATTGGCTTAATCTGCGTCTTCACTCGGAAGACATTTAGGACACAAAATAGATATAATTACTTTCTTCGGCAGCTTGCCGGGCAGTTCAGCTGCCATGTGTTTGCGACTAGACACGGCGAGCATTTAGAAAGTTGAGCGTCTGAGGACGTGGGGTCGATGCCGCTTTGTATGAGTCTGCGCACTGCTGTGAACCGGGGAACGCTTTTGTCTTCCTTGGAAAGGGGGAAAGGTTTGTGTGGCTGCATTTAGTGTGTGCAGCCAACACCATCCCTTCTATGCCGAAACGGCGGATGTGGTCCTGGGAGCAAGGTTTGCCCGTTAGAGTGGATGGTGTGGTCACTTCTTGTAGCGAGTAGGAACAGGGTGGAGAAGAGGGCTGAAGAGCTGAGTGGTGTCAGTGTGAACGTCAGCTGGACCTCACCGGAAGACCGGATTTATGGAGAGACCTCCAGGACATGAGAGAGCAGGGGGTGGGGGGACCCTGGGACTCTTTCCCACCTGGAAACAACCTCGAGAAGCCTGCAGTGGAGTGAACTCATTGAGTTTGAAAAGCCGCATGCATAGGGCAAAGTAGCTGTGAAGACCAGAAAGGGGATATACCTGAATTAGAGTTAAACATTTAAAGACACTTACAAAGAGACTGGAGGTTTAAAAAAAAAATTGTAGTATAGCCAGGTGGTGGTGGCACACGCCTTTAATGCCAGCACTCGGGAGGCAGAAGCAGGAGGATCTCTGTGAGTTTGAAGCCAGCCTGGTCTACAGAGTGAGTTCCAGGCATCCGGAACGGTTATATAGAGAGGCCCTGTCTTTACAAAAAAGAAAAAAGAGAAAAAAGAAAAGAAGAAACTGCTTAAATAAATAAATACTAGAAGGCAGTAATTTTAACAATTGCCCATATATTTTAAACGATTCTTAACCCATTCGGTTTTCTTTGGCCACATGCTTCAGTTAGGACATAGTCAGCTGTCACTGTAAGGGGCAGCTTCATGGGAAACACCATTGTAAGTGATATAGACAGTTCACAGCACTCAGTATCGTGACTGGATGCACATTAATCAATACCTCTTATCAAAAGGGGCAGGAAGTGGTGTGCGTGGTGTGTGCATGCATTCCACTACCAATCTGCACCCTCACCCCGTGGAGAAGTCTTAGTCTGTTCTGTTCCACGATGTCCTTCCCTTAGCTTAAATTAAAAGTCCCATCTTCCCCCTTCTGAGAAGCTGGTTTCGTTTCTGCCACTGCCATTATATGACACTTTTGGGGGAACAAGTGAACTACTTACTATTTTCTGCCGTTAATTCCTTGCTTTCTCACCACCGTGCTTGGGCGTTTTAGTGAGTTTAGAAGTGACTTACTTTTCAGAAATGGGTATCTCTGCTTTGAGGGGGACTCTAGGTTGCTAGGACAGGGACCTGCCCCCGAGGAATGTGTTGGTTATAAATGCTTTGGTTTGTATAGACTTCCAGGTGGAGCTTCTTTTGGATAAACTCAAGCAAAAGGGAGCAATCCGACGAGCACTGTTTCTCCATAACAGGTCCCCAGGGCACTCCAAGAACATGACCGTTTTCAAGGGGGGACAGATGCAGTGCGAGGAGCTGGTGGCCTACCTGCGGGTAAGAAACGCTCTCTGCACCGCTGGCTTCTCTGTCGTGTGCACGGCTTTTCCTTGCTGAAAACGGTGGTCAGCCAGAATGAAAAACCCAGAGAAACGTGCCCGAGAGTGTCAAAGCTCAGCAGATATGGTTTGTTCCTGTCAGGCAGGTGCTTGAGGAGGCCTTCTATTACAGAACGAGTCATGCAAAGACTTGCTTCTTAAATATTGCTGGAATCTCCAATGTCCAAAAGTTAAGCCATCCACCAAAAGTCCCCAGTGACTAAATTTGAAATCTGAATCGTGAGCTATCATGGGAGTCTAGTTTGAGGCAAGAGACAGAGTCCAAAACAGGGCTGGTTTTGACTGTAGACATCAGCCAGGGATTGGGATTTGTCTGGGAACCTAGTGAAGTTTGAGACTCAATTGATTCTTGCCTGATATGGAAGGTTCCTGGCACAGAGATACATCATGACTCCAACATGAAAGAGTACAAGCTTCTTGTATAGGGGTAGTTTAGTTTGGAGACCAGGTGAAGTTCAACCAAACAGGAATCTCATGTATGTATGTATGTATGTATGTATGTATGTATGTATGTATGTATGTATCTATCTATCTATCTATCTATCTATCTATCTATCTATCTATCTATC
>NC_022011.1:91559628-91565904 GCF_000317375.1 Microtus ochrogaster
TGTATGTATCTATCTATCTATCTATCTATCTATCTATCTATCTATCTATCTATCTATCTATCTATCATCTATCTTTCTATCTGTCTATCATCTGTCTGTCTATCATCTATGTATCTATCATCTATCTGTCTATCTGTCTATCTATCTACCCACCCACCAATCTATCTCTCTATCTGTTTTTTTTTATTTATTGCATATGATTGTTTTGCTTGCACGTATGTGTATGTGCCATGCATGTTCCTGGTGCCGTGGAAGCACCAAATCCTGGAACTGTAGCCACACACTCCTGTGAGCTGCCATGTGGGTGCTGGGAACTGAACTCGAGGCTTTGATGTTCTTTAAGGAGCCATTTTCCAGCCCCATAAAATTCATTTTTAGAAAAAGACAAACAACAACCAAAAACCCCCTCATGTTTCATGGCCAGGAAGTAAAGAAAGAGAGAATCAGCCAGCTTCTTACAATCCCTTCAAAGGCATATCCCAAATAGTAAGATCTCCTGCTAGGCTGACTGTTTAAAAAGTTCATGTATTTAAAAAAAAAAAAGTTCATGTATTTGGGTGTTTTCCCTCCACAAGTGACTGTGTACCAAGTGCACACCTGGTGCCTATGGTGCTCAGAAGAGGGCATCTGTTCCTGGACCTGAAGTTACAGATGGTTGTGAGCCACCATGTGGGTACTGGGGATTGAACCCAGGTCCCCCAGGAAGAACAGCCAATGCTCTTAACACCGAACCATCCCTCCAGCCCTTAGGCTTACTTCTGAAAGCTTCTGTCACCTCCCCGTTTCACCAAAGCCTGTACCACATAGACCTGTGGTGGACACTTCATATCCAAACCACTTCAGAAATCAGTAATTGAAAAATTGGCTGAAAAGTGATTTTTCTGAAAAAAAAAAAAAAAACACCAGAAATGCGGTCTTTGGTGAAAGTGATCATAACAGAAATTTATTTTTATCTGTCTTGAAAATATGTCACAACGGACTATTGTGGAAGTAGAATATAGGGAAAAACATATGTGTACTTTAAGTGCTACTTAATTTGTGTGAAATGTTTGATAAATTTGCAAAAATGAACACCTACCTAAAATTTGAAATTTAAAAGGGACATAATGATAGATAAAATTGAGACTGAAATTACAGAAATTCTTGAATGACTATGTATCAACATATAGGAATCTTAGACACACATAACACACCTGCCATAAGAAGATATGAAAAACTGGGATGGGTGGTGGTGGCGCACTTCTTAATCCCAGCACTTGGGAGGCAGAGGTGGAGGCAGGTGGATCTCTAATGGTTCAAGGCCAGCCTGGTCTACAGAACAAGTTCCAGGACAGGCTCCAAAGCTACACACACAGAAACCCTGTCTCAAAAAACAAAACAAAACAAAAAAGAAAGAAACTATGAGGAACCAATAGCTATAGGATAACTCATATCTTTATATTATATATACTCATATAATGATTATATATATTCATAATATACTCATATCTTTATATGAATGATTCTATTGTTATTTTAATAGTGAAACTTTCATTGAAAATAGTTTTGGGGTTTTATTTGTTTTTGAGACAGTGTCTCCTGTCATTTAGGTTGGCCTTGAACTTACTTTGTAGCTGAGGATCACCTTGAGTCCATGACTCTCCTGCTTCCACAGCCCAAGTGCCCCTAAGAAATCTTTACCCAAAGAAGCATAAGACTTTAGAATTTAGAAGAACATTTCACATAAATAAGGAAGGGAAAACACCTGAGCATCTTACTTAGATGCAAGAAACAAACAAACAAGCAAGCAAAGCCCTCTGATCTGAAGAAGCATTCAGGACTTAAGAGACCGGAGAGGCAAACATCTTAAGTCAGGAATGTGAACAGATCCAAATTTAAATTTAATTGAAGTCTTCCAGTGTCTGCTCACTAGTCTGGGTGTGAGGGATGGAAATCCACTCTTGGCTGATGACCCTTTAGTAGTTAGGAAGATTTAGGATAATGAATAGCGCTGTGACACAGAAACTGGTGAATCTCGTCACCATTTATAAGATTCATCACTGCAACAAAACCAAATCCAAATCACTCAAGGAGTTTTAGACAGAAGAATGGAAACTGTCATATGATAACCTGTTAATGTGCAGTGTGGATTCATCTTGGAGATATGGATGAGGCTCAAAGTGTTAAATCAAAAGAAAATCACGGATTATGTGTGAGCTTATTTCCAGTTAGCCAAAAGAGAAAGAAAAATGAAGAGTACACTGTTGTCAGTACTTATGCAGTGTTTATCAGATCTATATAAAATGTGACACCAGCAAATCAGGTATATCAATATCGTCCATTATTATAGGCCATAAAATATGTTGAGACCAGCTTGGTCGATAGAGCACGTAGGGACTGGCAAACTGAATTTCATCAGCTCTTAGCTGAGACGGGAAGGGAAGGTGGAAAGGGAAAGGAAGAAGCTGGATGACTTAAAGCTGCTTTAGTGTCCTGTTTCTATGTTGGGCAGTTGCCTGAGTGCCAACTTTACATGGGGACATAAAATCACAGCTCCCTTTAAAAGAAGACAAGAAAATAACGTGTTCTGGGAATGTGGGTGACCATGGCCTGGAAGCCTCCTCCCCTGGAGCAGAGTCTAGGTGGGGTTGTGTGTGTTTTTACAGACACAGAACAAAGGGAGTTTGTCCGGGCCATCCCATCCGTGAGATAAAAAGGGCAGTGTAATATCTTCTGTAGAGTCCAGTTGTCATCTTTAATAAGGGAGGAATATCTACAGGATGTAGAACTTTATCTTGTTCTTTGGTTGCTGGAGTTGAGAGTCCACCAGCTCACGGATGAATTCCAATCGTTTCATCTAGCAGTCACAGAAGTGAGCCGGATGCCGAGGTTTATAGCTAAGAGTTGATATTTATGACAACCCCAGTTCTCAATCTGCAGTATTACATCTCCTCCTAATTGGCAGGGGCCAGCTCTTGGCAGGCTATGATGTACACGTGTGGTTTCCCCGGAGAACTTGGGTTGACAATTAACGTGCTTCGTAGGCATTTTTGTGAGTCAAGTTCTACATTAGGAAACAAAACCTGCTGAATAGTTCTTACTGGACAGCCACGTGAGTTTCACGTCATGCTTACTACAGTTGCCACAGTGGTCCAGAGGTTAGAATTGAAGGTTCTAATGATGAATTCGGCTGGTTTTGTGGCTTCTCTGGAGCTGTGGGTTTCTCCCAGTAGTTTGGGTTGGTGTCATCTTTAACGTGAAGCCCTTTTCTTTCAGGATGAATCTGAATTTAGAGACAAACTCACTCCCATCACTATTTTTATGGAGTATCGGTTGGACCAGAGGACCGCTGCCGACAATACAGGCTTGCAACCCATTCTGAACCAGTTCACTCCTGCCAATGTCAGTCGGCAGGTAATAACACTTCCCAATTTATTCTTATCTCATTCTTTGATCTTTTGTTAAGGTTTTACAGTTTGTGTTCTTAAATACCATAAGGGATTGTTTTTTATATGTTGGTAGATTTTTAACTAAAGAAACCAGTGAAAGTCTGTCAATGGTGGCGCACACCTTTAATCCCAGTACTCGGGAGACAGAGACAGGTGGATCTCTGTGAGTTCGAGGCCAACCTGGTCTACGGAGTCAGTTCCAGGAGAGACAGACAATAGAGAAATCCTCTCTCAAAAAACTTAAAAAATAAAAGAAAGAAACCAGAGGAGAAATAGACTTGTGCACATGGTTCTGTGTTCACAGTTGATATTTGGGGTGGGTGGATGTTGTACTGATGGTTCATTTGATGCGCGAGCTTCTCTGTGTGGTAGTTTATTCAGAAATAACTTTTTCCCTGTGCATGATAGTATGCGTTTTGATATATGGGCTCTAATTGTTTTTTCTCTATAGTTTTAGATTTATTTTAGAAATATTTATCATTATTGTTACTATTTTTTGAGACAAAGTCTCACTAAAATAGCAACAAATAAACCAAGAATGACTTTGCCTTTATTTTCCTCCCCCGTGTTTTTTTTCCTTCTATGCCTTTGGCCAAGATCTGTGTTCTTGCAGTCTTTCTTTTGAGTTTTTTTTTTTTTTCACACTGTTCTTTATGGTACATTTCCTTGGCCAGATTAAAAAAAAAACTCAAAACAAAACAAAAACAAACAAAACAACAACAACAACAACAAAACTAACCAAAACCAAGTTTAGACTATTTGCTATTTTCGTCAGGTTTATCATTTTACTACTGGTTTCTTCTTTTCTTTCCCAATGGGTTTGTACATGCTGGGCTCATTTGACCATTTTCTCCTTACTTGATGCTTGCAGCCAGTTTCTGTGATAGCAATGGAGGCCATTGTCCGAATGAGGAGTTATTTTGTCTCAGTTCATTCAGTTCAGACAAGGGCACAGTTAAAATGAACCCTCCTTTCTTGTACTAGATTTCACTCCAAAATGTTAACAGCTGATCTGAGATATACAAAATTCTCAGCACTTCTATTTTCTCCCCTTATTCTTGATTGCCTGCACTCCATGTTTAAAGATGAGTGGCCAGAATCCATATAGAAAATAGTAAAATATTTTTCTTTTAGGCTCATATTCTACTTGACTGTGGGGAAGACAATGTCTGTAAGCCTAAACTGGAAGTTTCTGTAGACAGGTAAGTTTTACTCCAAACAGTAAATATGAAATATAAGAAAGTTAAATGGAAAAGCATTTAAATTTCTATTAAAAATGGTAATGTTTTTAAGGAGAAAAACTACCAGTAAAGAATAATACATGATTTTCTTCAAAATAAAGCAATTAATACCATGGTTAAAATAAATACCTAGTATATTTTCGCTAGGTGCCTGTCTGGGCAGATTTATGACAATTAGGTTTGGTTGTGCCTTGAGCCCCTACTAATTGCCTCGATCTGCTTCAGTGTGGGCATGGCCTGAACTGAGGGATGTCCTTGCCACTTGAGATGACACGGGGAAGATTGTCGTGGGGATTAGGACGAAAGACTGACTAGTTCATCGTTTAGCAAGAGCACCAAGGAATTAAAAGCACACGCCCAGTTGTAATGTGACTTTGGTCACTGCCTGTAGAGAGCAGTGGTTTGTGACTGGCCTCAGCGTTCACTCCCAGAGAAGAGCACTGACTGGGCATGCAGCGCGCTGGTTTCGGGTTTCTCCTGAGCTGTGAGACAGGGCAAGATGTCAGTGCGGTGTCTTAGCTCCCGTTTCTTTGAACAGTCGCACGCTCCCCATGTAGTCTTCTTCACTGTTGGATTTGAATTAACTTGCAGTGATCAGAAGAAGCTCTACATTGGGGACGACAACCCTCTGACCCTGACCGTGAAGGCGCAGAACCAGGGGGAGGGCGCCTACGAAGCGGAGCTCATCGTCTCCATCCCGCCGCAGGCTGATTTCATCGGGGTTGTCAGGAACAATGAAGTAAGCAAGCAGCCTCTTGGAAACCCAGAGCGCAGTCTTTTTTAACATTTATGGGGTAGTCCCTAGTTAGTGAAGCCCAAGCCTAGGCATTCTAAGACTAAATGGCTGGGCAATAGAGTGCATGTCTTAAATAATTCCTTTCAGGCCAATACCTTGAATAATTGATATGGAATTACTAGGTTTGCCAGCCAAGCATCTGAGACATGAGGTCAGCTAGATAAGGTCTCTAAACCTGCTCATCGTGTTTCTAGTCAGAGGCCCTATGGTCAGAATCCGAGTCCTCCAGGGAGCTTTCTGTCGCCCGTACGTTTACCCAGTGCAGTTGTCCACAGCTCCGGATTTCTTTTCTAATTGCTCAAATAGATTTATTTGCTTCATAAAAAAAGGAATTTAAATATATACACAGTATTGAATATGAACTTTATAGTTTTGACTTTTTTTGACTATTATTTTCTTTCTACTTTCCCCAACCCCGCTTCTATTTATTTATTTGTTTGTTTATTTATTTATTTATTTATTTATTTATTTATTTATTTATTTTTTGTCTGTAAAGGCCCTAGCAAGACTCTCCTGTGCATTTAAGACAGAAAACCAAACCCGGCAGGTGGTGTGTGATCTTGGCAACCCGATGAAGGCTGGAACTCAAGTAAGGCAGCTTAATTCTATTAAGTTGTCTCCTTATAAGTAGAATATAAATATTTTGTCATATATATATATATATGACAATATATATATATATATGTGTGTATATATATATATACATATATATATGTATATATATATATTTTGGTTTTTCGAGACAGGGTTTCTCTGTGGCTTTGGAGCCTGTCCTGGAACTAGCTCTGTAGACCAGGCTGGTCTCGAACTC
>NC_022011.1:91566464-91574508 GCF_000317375.1 Microtus ochrogaster
TCTATCATCTATCTACTATCTATCATCTATCTATCTATCTATCTATCTATCTATCTATCTATCTATCTATCTATCTATCTATCTATCTATCTAATTTATCTACCTACCTACCTATCATCTATCTATCTATCTATCTATCTATCTATCTATCTATCTATCTATCTACCTATCTACCTATCATCTATCTATCTATCTATCTATCTATCTATCTATCTATCTATCTATCTATCTATCTATCATCTATGTTGTGTGCATTTGTGTTATGCCTACACATGTATGCTTGTATGCTACACACACTGTTGAAGTCAGAGGACAAAGTTTAGGAGTTGATTCTCTTCTTCCAACATGGTATATGGACCTGGGAACTGAACTCAGGTCTTCAGGTTTGGTAACAAGTGCCTTCACCCACTGAGCCATTTCACTTGCCCTCAGAGAAGTATCTTTAAATTCGTTTTGATTTAGAGTTTAGTTTTTAGCAGAGTTCTGCTCAGCTTAACTAGGGTGCTAGCACTATAGGTGGAGCTATATCCTCTGCCGTAAACGTCTCTTCACACTGCCTTAAATCTGGTAAATAGAAGGAAACCTGATTTAAACTAAGGACTAAAATTATACTTTTAGTATTTTGAGCCAGGGTGTCTCTGGAGCCTTGGCAGACACCAAGGCCTGTTGCTCTTAGGTGAGATGGTGTCCTCTTACTAACTTAAAGCCTTATATCATCCAAGGAGGAGAAACTTAGTTGGGTGAGGCATCCTCTTCTGATGGGGAGCAGGGTACTATCGAGCAGGAAGCCAAGCGCCCTGGGAGGTTTTCCCAAGTCCTGCAGAAGAGAAGCAGGGTTTGTGTGTCACAGAACTGAGGAAAGCAGGCCTGTACATGGGATGCTCTCCAGGCAGATGCACTGAGCGGCACACTGACGGCAGTTATGTGCTGACCTGCTGCATGGTCTAAACGTGGCATCCTTCTTCTCTGAATGTGTTTCCACAGGCATTCGTTATCCTGGATAGATGCTCTCTGGGGAAGAGCTTTTGATTTTCTCATTCTCTGGTTTTCTAGCTCAGAGGCCCTTTAGGTCCTGGCTTTTCTAGGTAGCCAGCTGCAGACTTTGTAACGTAAGTGCAGCACCATGGAGGTGGTGCCATTTTCCCATGCCATCTATGTGGTCCCCAGGAAGCGTGTTCTTTTATACCTTCAGTTCAGTTGTTTTTAAAATCATTCTGTATTCTGCCTCAGGGCTGAGCCTGTGAGGAGCTGGGGAGGAGACAGTGGGAGGTGAGAGGAGAGACTTTCTGCTTTTAGTCCAACTCTTTCAATGCTGTGCTCTGACTAACCCTCCAGTGCTCCCTGTCTGGCTTCTTCACTCAGGTTAGTTCAGCTTCCTATAGCAAGTCTTGGGACTCAGTTGCAGGCTTTCATTGCAACAATAAACAGGGAAATTTTTAGAAAGGTGGTTATTATTGTAGGTAGGTATGGCTGTAATCAATAATTGTTAAATAGCCTCCATCATGACCTCAGTGGAAAATGAGATGTAATTATTTTTGTTCACTTTTACTGTAACCTCGTCAAAAGCATATTTTAGAATACACCTTTGTATGTGGATGTCAGATTTGAAGTTTCTGATTTAAATGAGGCATTAATTATTCATCATTACCTTCCCCTCTCCAGCTGTTTGCTGGCCTCCGTTTTAGCGTGCACCAGCAATCAGAAATGGATACCTCTGTGAAATTTGACCTGAAAATCCAAAGGTATGAAAAACAATGTATTAGGATAAAATAACCATGTTTCCTTATAAATACATTACATACTACCCTTTAAAGATGGAATAACATAGATTAAAATTTCAGTACTTCATTATAAGATTCTTTAACCAGTATTTAATTAAGCAAATGGCTATCTTGCTAATTTGAGTTTATCCTAAGACAAATTAAGCATTAGGAAATAAAAATTATCTTCAGCTTTGAATTGCATGTAATTAAAATAATCACTTGATCAGTAGGGCTTCAGTTTCTGTGCCGCCTTGGATTGTGTAGTTTTCGTTCCCCTGAGTTTTCCCTTTTATGGCTTTGATGATAAATGTGCCCGACTCAGTCCTGAGCTTGTTTGTTTTCCCCTTCTTTTTCAGCTCTAATTCTTTTGACAATGTAAGCCCTGTTGTGTCTTATAAAGTTGACCTTGCTGTTTTGGCTGCTGTTGAGATAAGAGGGTAAGTGTGAGCCTCCAGTTGACTATCACGTCATTGTGATTACTTCTGAAACGTAGCTGCTGGACCCTGGCTTCCTACGAGCGGCCACTCCCGCTTAGTGCTGGCTTCCCAAGGCAGTGGACTCTGCAGAGATGAGACCCTGAAGGTGCTCCAGGGGGCACAAACACAACCACCTTAAAATACGTTGATTGGCTTTCACAGCCAGTTGCTCACTGATTCGTGGATGCAGGCTGATTTAAGAACAGTAGATTTTATGCATACAAAGCTTGTTCAGGCAAATGAATGGATTTAGAAAACATATTGAGTGAGGTAACCCAGACCCAGAAAGACAAATGTCATATGTACTCACTCATAAGTGACTTTTAGACATAAAGGAAAGAAAGACCAGTCTACAATTCACCATCCCAGAGAACCTAGACAACAATGAGGAACCTAAGAGAGAGATGTGTGGATCTAATCTACATGGAAAGTAGAAAAAGACAAGATCTCCTGAGTAAATTGGGAACATGGGGACCGTGGGAGGGGGTTGAAGGGGGGGAAAGGGAGAGGAACAGAGAAAAAAATTATAGATCAATAAAAACAATAAAAAAGAAAGAAAAAATAAATAAAGCTTTTCATTAACAAGCTTTTCCTTTGAGGCTTTTTATAATTAGGTCTGATTTTATTCCACTGAATATAGAACACTTAGGGAAAGGAACTGGTTATGTTGTTTGATATTCACGGTAGGTTTTCTTTGGTCATTGTTTAGAGTCTCAAGTCCTGATCATATCTTTCTCCCAATTCCAAACTGGGAGTACAAGGAAAACCGTGAGACAGAAGAGGACATTGGGCCTGTTGTTCAGCACATCTACGAGGTTTGCAGCTCTCGGACCCAGCAGAAAGTTGGCAAAGTGGGGGCGGGGGCTAGGGCGAGGGAGAGAGCTTTTAAAAGCAATCCTGTATGATTTTTATGTAGAGTTTGCATTGTTTGAACTTATACCAAAAGTACTGTTTGTAAGTTCGTTTTTATAGACACATAACTTTATGTGTTTAAAGAAAGCGAAACCAACTCTTTCTGAATGAAAGAGATAATCCTCGTGTATGCTCCACAGCTTTTTGAAGTTCTGATTAAAAGCTGGAAATGCCTGTAATGAAGCCGTTTTATTGTCTATACAAAGGCTATTAAGTCGGCTTTCTGACATTTTCATCCTGGTAGATCTTTCTGCACTTCAGATAAACATTGTTTGACTTTTGTGCATAGAGGTCACGATTAGATCCCCGCGGTAGAAACGGCCGCTCTTCAGATCCCATTGTTGATATGATTTCTAGTGATAACTTGGTGGAAGGAAAATAGGTCTAATCTTTGTCCAAAGTGCTTACATCTCCTTTTTCTTATTAGCTAAGAAACAATGGTCCAAGTTCGTTCAGCAAGGCAATCCTAAATCTCCAGTGGCCTTACAAATACAACAACAACACTTTGCTGTATATCCTTCATTATGACATTGACGGGCCAATGAACTGTACCTCGGACACAGAGATCAACCCTTTGCGAATTAAGGTAGTGCGTTTTCTTTCTGAATCGATAAATGAAACACACGAAATACAAACAGCTATTTTAATGTATGAACTCTGCAAAAAGTATTTTAGTTCAAAAGTAGTATACTAAATTTATGTAATAGGTAAGAATCAATTCTGTGAAATCAAAACGAACCATATTTTTATGAGTGTTCTGGAAGCCTCAGGAGTTATTCTTGACCATGGCCCACTGCATCTCAGTTTATTAATTATATAATACTATTTTATTGTTGGAATTTCTGTCTTAAGAATAATATGATACCATTTTACTTGGGACTCTTGATTAACAGGGTCTAGGAAAATGCTATAGAATTTTATATATTTTTGGTGATAGTAATATTTGTTCTAGAACATATATTTACATAAGAATATTATGTTTTATATAGTCTATGGAAAGTTCAGGGGATAAATAAAAATAAACCAGGCTTGATGGCTCATACCTGTAATCCCATAACTAGTTTGAGACTATCTGGGATTACATTTTGTGCTCAAGGCCACTCTGTTCTGTATAGTAATATTCTGTTTCCAAAACCCCAAACCGATTAAACTCAAAGCTCCTAACGATGCTCATCACAGATGCACTGTAGAGTCTCAGGCTCTTTCAGTGTTGCTCTTGGTTCCCCTTTAGGGATGCATGGGGATGAGCAATGCGTAGGAAAAGGGAACTTTAATAAATTTGTAGGGTACATTGATGACTTTGATCTTTTATTTTCTGTCTTTCCTGTTCACTGACTATTAAGAGGTAAATTTTCTCTCGGATCACATTTTCATAGACTGTATGCTAACCACGTCTAAGCATTAATGTCCAAATGTCGTTGTGAAATGTTTTCCCGCTATTGTTTAACCACCGTCTTACAATCCATGTCTCATCTTTGCAGACACCCGAAAAGAATGACACAACCACCGGACAAGGAGAACGGAATCATCTCATCACCAAGCGGGATCTCACCCTCCGGGAGGGAGATGTTCACACTTTGGTAAGTGCCATCCCAAGTACGCAAAGGGTAAGCCTCTAAAAATACACCATTTCAGGACAGACGACATCACAGCGCAATGCCTAAAAGATCACCCTTCAGTTCTCGCTCTTGACCGTGGTCACGCTGGGGGCAATTCTCAACCGACCCATTTAATAAATTGTTTAATAAAAGCATGTGTATTCTAACTGACTTCCTTGACTGTGCTCTGTTACCTGAACTTTTCTGATCTCATCTTTTTCTTTGATACTTCAATGACACGTTGCAGGAGAAACCAGGAGACCCAGTGATGAGAACATGTGAAGGGAATAATTAGTTCAATGACTTCCTGCACTGTTTGAAAAAAAATGAGTGGTTTCGTCTTTTTAATTTAATTTAATTTTTTAAAAAAAAGGAGATCTGAAACCAACACATAGAAAAACTGGTAAAGCTCCTTAGCAATCACTAGTTGTTGTTGTTGTTGTTGTTGTTATTTTGGTTTTTCAAGACAGGGTTTCTCTGTGTAATCCTGGTTGTCCTGGAACTCACTCTGTAGACCAGGCTGGTCTTGAACTCACAGAGATCCGCCTACCTTTGCTCCCAAGTGCTGGGATTAAAGGGGTGTGCCACCACCACCATCACCTCACAGTAACATTTTATTTTATGATTTGTCTGTTTTTTTGATATAGGGTCTCTCAATGTAGCCCTGGTTTTCCTGAAACTTGCCATATAGACCAAACTGTCATCAAACTCACAGAGATCCACCTGCCTCTGTCTCCCAAGTGCAGGGTTTAAAGGCGTGCGCCACCATGCCTTACAGTCACTACTTTTTAAAAACTTATGTTTGTGTATTACATTTTCATTTGTGTGTGTTTGTGTATTTGTGGTACACACATGCCATGGTATGCCTGCAGAGGTCAGAGGACAGCTTCTGGGAGCTACTTCTCTGCTTCCAGTTCTAACTTGTTTCCACCAGCTCCACTCCTTCACGGTGTGACTTGGACCATCTTCTTTGAGTTTTACTAACCTTGGCTTCTGATTTTCTGCCCTTATCTCCCCTAGAATTTATTTACTACTGAATCTACGTGGGTTCTTTCACTCCAGGACCTTCTCAGCTGACTCAGGAAAATCATAGGTGACTAGAGAGATATCTCAGGGGTTAGGAGCTCTGGCTGCTTCTCCAGAGGACCCGAATTAGGTTCTCAGCACCCACAAATAGGCAGCTCATAACTATGACCACAGCTCCAGAGGGAGACAACACCTATGGTTTCAAAGAATACCATGTTTGCATTCATGTTTGCTTATCCCCACACAGATGCACACAATTAAAAATAAAATATTCATAAAAAGGAAACTTAATCAGAGCTCCTAATGTAATCAGCTTTATAACATAATAGCCTATAAACCACACATTCAGGGCCCTTGCTGATGTGGGGAGTCCTTCTGTATATGGGTTGCTTTTAATGGTTAATAAATAAAGAAGCTGCTTTGGCCTGTAATAGTGCATAGTAGAGCTAGGTGGGAACACTAAACTGAATGCTGGGAGAAAGAAGGTGAGGTCATTGAGACACCAGGTAGCCCCCAGCAGGAGACAGATGTGCCCAGACCTTGCTGGTAAGGCACAGCCATGTGGCCATACACAGATTAATAAAAATGGTTAATTTAAGGTGTAAGAGCTAGCCAATAAGAAGCTAGAGCTAATAGGCCAAGCAATGATCTAATTAATACATTTTCTGTGTGATTATTCAAGTCTGGGCGGTTAGGAACTAACAAGCAGCCTCCATCAACACCTTGCTGTCTGTCTGCTTGCACCTAGTCTCCCACACTGTTTCTCTTGTCCCCATTTTGCTTTAAAAAATACAGTAGTCACTTTTTATATTGAAACATTTTTCATTTGATAGATTTTGATGAGTTCCTCCCAGATACTCCCCCACCTTCATACTCAGCTAATTTTATGTTCTTTTTCTATTTCTCTGTAAGAAACAACAAGAAAGAAAAAAAACACACAAAAAAGTCCCACAGAAACAGAGGGGGGAAAACAAAAAACAAAGCAAAAGACCAATAAGACAGAAAAACACCAAAGCAAAGCAAAATGAAAAAAGCCCACAAACATACTATTGAGTCTCTTCTGTGTTGGCTAACTATTCATCAGCATGTGATTGTCTCTCTGTGAGTCTCATGCAGAAGAACAATTACTGTTCACTGCTTCCTTTCTTTTCTGCAGTTACTGTGATCTGATGTTTATGCCTTAAAATTTATGATGTTTGTGTCTTAAAAAATGTTGAGGGGTCCCCTAAAATTTGTTGAGTTGTTATAAAAATGAAATTTTCAATATTACATATTTTATGTTTCTAGAATAATTTGCATTCAAAAAACACTGATTTTGCTGTGTGTGATGGCACACGCCTTTAATCTCAACACTGGGGAGGCAGTAACAGGCAGACCTCTGCTAGTTCCAGGGCAGTCTAGTCTACACAGTGAGTTCCAGGACAACCTGGGCTATATAATGAGACCCTGTTTCAAAATAAATAAAAAATAAAATAAAAAACAATTTAACAAAAAGCACAGGGTTAACTGTTGTCTTGTTTGTTAAGCATTGTTCCTAAAAGGCAGAAGAATCTATACACTTCCTCTTTGGTCTTCTTGTAAGAATGCTTCATGTTCAAATGTTAAATATCAGTGTTAAAAAGAGACAGTGTGATCTTACTTTGTAAGTGAAAATGGTTCATCCCTGCAGGGCTGTGGAGTCGCTAAGTGCTTGCAGATCATCTGCCAGGTCGGGCGGCTGGATCGAGGGAAGAGTGCGATCCTGTATATCAAATCCCTGCTGTGGACCGAGACATTTATGAATGTAAGCAGACGGATGCACCCACAGATTTGTTCGTTTGTCAGAGGAATAACAAAGGCCTGGCTACCTGAGAAACCATCCCGTTTTTGTTTCCATTCAGAAGGAGAACCAGAACCACTCTTACTCCCTGAAGTCGTCCGCGTCATTTAATATCATAGAGTTTCCATACAAGAATCTTCCGATTGAGGATCTCTTCAACTCCACACTCGTAAGTCACTGGTTTCAAAGTGAATGTGTGCACGCAGCTTCACTGCATTAACTGAGAGTCATCAAGTTGTTTACAGGGATTAATATTTTAGATCTGAAAACATTTCATTCGCCGTTGTCTTGTTTTTTTTAATTACATTGGTTGTTGTTGTGGTGGTGGAGGTGATGGAGGTGATGGAGGTGGAGGTGGTGGAGGTGATGGAGGTGGAGGTGGTGGAGGTGGTGGAGGTGATGGAGGTGGAGGTGGTGGAGGTGATGGAGGTGATGGAGGTGGAGGTGGTG
>NC_022011.1:91574608-91582805 GCF_000317375.1 Microtus ochrogaster
GTGGAGGTGGTGGAGGTGATGGAGGTGGAGGTGGTGGAGGTGATGGAGGTGATGGAGGTGGAGGTGGTGATGGAGGTGGAGGTGATGGAGGTGGTGGTGGTGGAGGTGGTGACGGAGGTGGAGGTGATGGAGGTGGAGGTGGTGATGAAGGTGGTGGAGGTGGAGGTGGTGATGAAGGTGGTGGAGATGGAGGTGGTGATGGAGGTGGTGGAGGTGATGGAGGTGGAGGTGGTAATGAAGGTAGAGGTGATGGAGGTGGTGGAGGTGGAGGTAATGGAGGTGGAGGTGGTGGAGGTGGAGGTGGTGGAAGTGGTGGAGGTGATGGAGGTGGAGGTGGTGGTGATGGTGATGGAGGTGGAGGTGGTGATGAAGGTAGAGGTGGAGGCAGTGGTGGAGGTGATGAAGGTGGAGGTGGAGGTGGAGGTGGTGATGGAGGTGGAGGTGGTGATGAAGGTAGAGGAGGTGGAGGTGGAGGTGGTGATGGAGGTGGAGGTGATGGAGGTGGTGGAGGTGGTGGTGGAGGTGGTGGTGGAGGAGGTGGTGGTGGTGGAGCATGAGCCACAGCGTTCATGTCAAGGCCAGAGGACAATTTTCCAGAACTGATTTTCCCCCTCCATCATTTGGAGCCCAAGGATTGAACGTAGATCATCAGCTGTGGGGCAAGTGCCTTTAGCTGCGGAATCCTCCCTGACCCAGGATTGTACTCTTGTCCTATGGTATTCCTTTACACCACTGTAGAATTACCAGCACTGGGCTTTTTTCTTTAATGCTTTGGTCTATGTAACAGGTTTTTACTGTTTACCACATTTGTTGGGAGATGTTTTTGGTTCCTTTCTCCCCTGACAGTTATAAGGTTTGAAACTAAGTACATAAAATAAGCAGATTTTGAAGATATTTAAGTACTGAAAATGGGATCAGCAGTCAAGATCTGTATGGGGTCATTTACCAGTCGTTTCATGTGAACTCTGAAGTCAGCTTACTGTTAGCACACCTAATGTGTGCGCACTAGATGATTGTGTGAGAAAGGAGCGTGACGTGAACACCACTAAAATAAAAATTAAAAGCGACTGACTTACTAAGTCAAATAGTTATCTAAAGCGCCATGTGTTTTCCCCAACAGGTCACCACTAACATCACCTGGGGCATTCAGCCGGCGCCCATGCCTGTGCCCGTGTGGGTGATCATCTTGGCGGTCCTCGCCGGGCTCTTGCTACTGGCTGTTCTGGTTTTTGTAATGTACAGGGTAAGTGATGGACTTTGGGAGGGGAAGGGGAAAGAATAGAAGAAAAGGGTCAGGGAAGTAGGGAAAAGGGAGGAAAAGAGTAAAGAAAAGAAGAAACGGACGCACAGTGACACCGCCCGATGAGCAGGGCTCGTTTCAGGATGGGAAACTAAACAAAAATGGCATTTGGAGTCTCAAGCTGCTAATAGGAACGCTCAATTGTATTTTTAACGTTCTGTTAGTGAGAGCTTTGTCTTTTCTTTAACTGACAGATGGGCTTTTTTAAACGTGTCCGACCGCCTCAAGAAGAGCAAGAGAGAGAACAGCTCCAACCTCACGAGAACGGCGAAGGAAACTCCGAAACCTAGTTGTGGTTCCCAAGCGGCGCCGCTTCTGGATCCACGGAATTTTCCACTTTGGCGATAGATTTAAATATCTTTCATGAAGAACAAAATCCCCAGATGGTATGGCTGAGGGTACCCAGTAGCCTCAGCTTACCCACAAAACTGAAATGACTGTTTGCCAGCTTCTCTTGATAAACAGGCTCAGATTACGTGGGCTTCACATACACTGACGTGCGCTGTTAGCGATAATCCTTGTTCAGCGTACATACGACAGCACCTGAGTTACCACATCACATAACATGGTACCTCTTCGGTTACTGTTTCTAATTTACTATGTGAGGTTTCTCTCTTCTTCGATGTTACGTTAAGGCAGTTAGGATCTTTAAGCAATTCAAGTTTAGACCTTAGCACCAATAACTTTGTATAGGTACTTAGAACGTCAGTACACATTACACTACACTATTTCATAAGCTACTGAAGACTCAGCGATTGCACAGACTTAGATTTCAATATCATTTGCATAGTAGGACTTTTTTTTTTTTTTTTAAATCTGATACCATCAAAATTCTTTCCTGGGCGCTAGGCCACTTCAAAACATGTGCTCCGTATATATACGTCCCTGGCTTTAATCCTCAGCACTGGGGAGAAACAACAGCTTCCTGTATTAACAACGGTACAGTATTTTTTGTATGAAATTTAGGTTTTTATTTATATCTAGTCTGCATTGTATTTTATTGTATTTTTGTAATTTAAATTCTATACCAAATCCTTTAAGCCATTTCATGCTGAAAATTCTATAATTAAAAATGCCCATTAAGCAATAGCTTGATCTTAACTAAATAATGATGGTGATTGAAGCCCTGGGAGCTGGAAGTTGTTTCTGAGGTACGTCCATTTCATTGTCTGGCTGTTTGCAGTGTATAAAATGCCAAAAGGCTCTCTGTAAGTCTCTGCTATAACCGCTCATCAAAATTGCATTCTTTAATTAGACTGGAGCTTCCAATTGGTGTTAATTTATTTTGCTCCTGTATTCATATTTTCCTTCTATTTCCGAAACCGAGAACGGGTCAGGACCGTCTTTATAACCTATAGGAAGCTGGATCTCCCACCCTTACCCCGAGAGAAACGCTTGGAATCCACATTCCAAAGGCAGCGAGCATGGTTGCTTCTAGTGAGGGCATTTCTCCAGGTTAAGCAAGGCAATGCATCCACCTGCCTCAGCTGTCAGAAGAAATGCTAAAAAGGTGTTTTTACTGCAGCTCCTGTTACTGAAAACCTTCTAAAGCTTTCTTACATTTGCTAATGTAAGTTTTCTGGGGCTTAAATAAAGGCAGCAGCGTTAGCAAGGTCTTCATTGTCCCTGATTTATTCACAGTTCCTCAAGGCCATGGGATGACTATCGATTATAGCTATTTTTGTGCAGTTATATCAGCTGTGCACTAGAAGTTGAGAATTTTAACAGCTTTTTAAAGTGCTTTCCTCATTAGGCAAGGAACAATATTTCTCTTAAATAATTGAATATTTTTCTACATTTTGAGAATAATGAAATTTGTCTCACCATATCTCAGGTTATTTCCATGTGCATATGGCTGAGCTAATATGGAGAATTTATTTTCATAACAAGAGGCACGTTTAGGTGGCTTGTACAAGTTAGATATAGACAGAACCCTATATTTAGCTTGAACTTTTAAAGTAATAGTTTCTGGGGCATAGAATTTATTAATGGCTTGAAAGGTCATAATCATATACACAAGTTTTTTAGCCAATAAATTTAAATTCTTTTCAGAAATATTTTTATCATAAAGCCAAGTGTTGACCACCACACACAGCCACTAAGTTGACTGTAAAAACTTTTGCTCTGTCTTCCTTCATAATAGCTGCCATTCCTGAAAAATCAATGAAATTCATTCTTTGGCAATAGAATCAATATTGATTTTTACAGTTATTCCTATTATGGCTCCTTTGCCAAGGAGTAACTTTCTGTTCAGGACTGAAAGAAGTTGTAACGGGAAATTAACATGATGTGTAGTTTTCTGCCAAAGTGTGGATTTCCTTTTAAAATGTGTAAATTTGTATCTCTGTAAGGTTAGAAACTGTAATTTTAAAGTCAACTCTGAAAAAAAAGTTGATTCTTTTTATTCTATAGCAGTGTATGAATATAATCGATGGACTATCAAAGGATTATTTTAGATTCATATTTGTAGTTTATTGAGAATTAAAATTGATTTCCAAGTATAAAATTTTCATAATCTAGTTCAGTTGATGCAGAGGACATTTATTGACAGTGATGCTGGGTTTCTTACAGAGATAATTATTTTAGTGTTGATGCTGCATAACATCTATTGTCAGGGTCACTTCCCCTACGTTTAATTATCATTGTGATTCTGATTGTGCCTCAATGACTATAAAAGGCAAAACAGCCAAAACATTATTGTCTTAATTCTACCTGAATTGTGAAATTACTAATTAGTTAATCCTCATGAATGCTACATTACTTACATACTGAGGAGATTGACCAATAGCAGACAAGAGCTTGCTGTTCCTTTAGGACAGCAGTGAGGGTTTTGATAGTGAGCCTAACCCCAAGGAGGGACTTCTGAGTCAGAGTATAGACAGGACAGCTGGTTCTCATAGGGCAATGGCGAGCTGAGGTGGCATCCGTCCCCACTGGCAGAGTTGTGCAGACCCTCACAGAGGAGACTGAGCTGTTTTAGAATAGTTGTGTGGCCATTGCCTCTCTGTGAGTTTGCTTTACTCATGGGTGGCTTTTACATTTCATTTGATGAGAAAGGGGGAAAGGCGAACAAAGTTGTATTGGGGATCCAAAAAGGCAAACAAAATTGCTTAAAGTCTAGTGATTTCTAAAAGGTTTCTTTGAACGGGTTGGTCCTTCATCTGACCCGTGAACTGTGGCTGTGCCATCTGCAATCTACACTGGCATTTGTTGTAACTCCTGATGTGTCATGCTTTCTGTGAGGGTACTGGGCCTCCCATTAATTTTGTCATTGTTCTCAAGTGCAATATAACAATGTAACGAAACATATAATATAAGTCATTGTTAATTTAGTAAGCCTAATCTGAATAGAGATTTATTAGTATTTTTTTGTTTGTTTTGGTTAGCAGAAAAGAGCAATTCTGCTGTAGATGTAGGTACACAGGTGAAGTTTTTTTTTTTTAACTTCTAAACCGAATTCTGCATTTCATTTTAGGTGGAAAATGAGCTATTCCCTTTCTGCTTTAAAACCCTTTCAGCATCTTGAGGTAACTTGGAAGCTACTTGTATCAATTGACTTTGCTCTTTAAGTAACGTGGAAGGTGATTCTCTTGGGCTTCTCTCATGGTCACCCACATTGGGTGAGACATAAAAATGAATCTGTTCTGAAATCTGTCATTTGCTGACTTGGTTTGAGTTAGTAAAAGCAGGTACCATGTTCTGCTCTCCTTCCCACGTGTAACTTGTGACTGTATAATAAACTTGAACATACGGTGCCGGCCTCCTGTGTGGATTCTCCCATCTCTTGCCCTCTCTTGTTCCTTAATCTCACAGCGCAGCAATCATGTGTCGACCGAGTGACTTCAGGGTGGTGACACAGCTCTCTCTAGAAGTTCAGATTTCTAACAGGATTCATTATCTCAATGCAGGAAACCCACAAACCAAAAGCAAAGGAAACTTAAAGCCACATTCTTAGAGAGGAAACGATTTCTTATTATGTCAGCTGCTCTGGAAATAATTGTGAGAGGCGTGCACGTGAGATTGTGTGGGAATTAAAAGGCTTCTTTCTGCACTTCAAAGGGAACAACAGCGTGAAGTGGCTTCCTCTAGAACAGAGATGACAATTGCTGCTCTAGAGCCAGCAGAGGGTTAATACCTCGCATATGCAAAGAACTCAGAAAATCATAAACTCCATAAAGCCAAACCCTCCAGCCAATTTATGAGTAAATCAAATATTCAGGGGTTTTTGAAAAGATGAAGCATACATAGCCAGTAAATATATGAAAAGTGTTCAGTTTCTGTAGCCATCAGGGAACTCTAAATCAAAACTACTGGGAAGGACCCATATTTTGAACCTGCCTCTGGCAGCTCCTCCCTGACCATTTGGGTACTCTTTCCCCCTCCATCAGCTCATGGAACCCCGTCCTCTCCTACCGCGTGCCGACCAAGTATACTTTTTTCTACTCACAAGTACTGTGTTACAGGTAAGTGTTTTTTATTTTTTATTTTTTTCTTTAAGAAAATATAGTCAGGCTGTAGTAGTACACACCTTTAATTCCAGCACTTGGGAGGCAGAGACAGGGAAATCTCTGAGTTCAAGGGCAGCCTGGTCTATGGAGCGAATTCCAGGGCAGGTTCCAAAGCTACAGAGAAAACCCTGTGTCGAAAAAACAAAAAATGGCCGGGCGATGGTGGCGCACGCCTTTAATCCCAGCACTCGGGAGGCAGAGGCAGGCGGATCTCTGTGAGTTCGAGACCAGCCTGGTCTACAGAGCTAGCTCCAGGACAGGCTCCAAAGCCACAGAGAAACCCTGTCTCGAAAAACCAAAAAAAAAAAAAAAAAAAAAAAAGAAAACAAAAAATGCAATTCCAACCTAGTCCGAGTGGCTATTGCTTAAAAAGCAAACAAACAAGAGCTAGGGAACACCTGGGAAGAAGGAACTCCTAGCACAGCTGGAGAGAATATAAACTATAGCTACTGTGGAAATCTGTATGGAAGTTCCACAATAAGCTAAAGTTAGAGCTATCATATGACCCAGGTATAGCAGTTCTGGACACCGAAGCACACAGTGCATGCGATCGTCCATGTTTATTGTGGCATTGTTCAGGACTGTTCACAATAGCCCTGATAGAATCAGTCTAGGAGTCCATTGATGGGTGGATGGACAAATGAAATATGTATTTATGTAGGCCTTGCTTTTATATTCTTTTTTGTTTATTCTGTTTTTTTTTTTTCTTTCGAGACAACGTTTCTCTATAGCTTTGGAGACTGTCCTGGCACTAGCTCTTGTAGACCAGGTTGGCCTCAAACTCACAGAGATCCGCCTACCTCTGCCTCCCCCATGCTGGCATTAAAGGTGTGCTCCACCACTGCCAGGCTCTTTTTATATTCTTGATCACAGTAAGTTCCTACACTGTGTACACTGCCCCCCTCCCCACCACTGGAGACACGGGCAGGGAGAAAGCCGCTCACAGGCACTGCTAGCTAGAGGTAAGATAAAGAGTGATGCTCAGCCAGAGACAGGTCCTATGCAGAACTTCCTGCAGCCGTTCCACATACAAAGCCTTCTAGTTTGCAAAGCTGGGCTCCTTCACTGTAGATCTATGTGCTACTCAGTAAAACCAGCTGATCTTGATAACGCCATCAGTAGCCACCCAAGATCTCAATCGGACAATCCAGGCTTCAAGTTAGACACACTCCACCCTACCCTGTCCCCAACAACTCCAATTAGCCATCTCAGCTGAGTCTAACCCCAAACACTCATTTCCCCTACCTTTCCTCTTGTTTTCAGGCTCGTGCATCTTTGCCAGCTTCCCATCTTTTGCTGTTGTTTATTTGATTGTTTTATAACACGCCTATGTGTGGCAGTCTCTCTTCCCTGTCTTTTCCTCTCTAATCTCTTTCACGCCGATCGACAGTGATGCTAAAAATGCAGGGCTGAGAGGGTTTCTCCTTCCTGTTCAGCCCCCTTCAGAGTGGTCTTCAGTGGAGAACTCTGCTTACTTATGTACCATCCAAGTGGTGTAGGAGGACTGCTGGAGATGCCATCTGTGAATATGCCACAACAGTGTCCTACACTGTAAGTACGTACAAGTGTCTGCTAGGTATTTTAAAACAGCTTAGTATTCTCCACTCGTCTTTCACTGCAGAGAAGGGTCAGTCTTCTGGTAACTGCTCTCACACTTTCTCAAGTACATTGTGCTTTTATGCATCTCACACATACACACACACACACACACACACACACACACACACACTCCAGTTTTTAAATGACCTATTTCTGTGTAAACTCTTATTCTGTACAGCCTACCTTCCGCAGTGTCTTCCACAGACTATTTAATTTCGTTCCACTCTATGTAAGCTCAAAGACGTTTGTATTTGCTTCTTCAGTTTTCATCACCACACCGGACTGTGTTTTGTTTCCATACTGCCTCGCCCTAACAGGTGGTAAGCTTGTCGAACGAAAGGATTCTGTTTTACTTATTCCAAGCACCAGCCTAAATGTGCAGTGAGCACCTCATTAAGTATTTGTTAAGTCAGAAGTTTGTTTGTTTTTGTTTTTTTATTTTAGGCAGGGTCTTTCTACTTAGCCCTGGGCGTCCTGGAGCTCACTAGGTAGACTGAACAGGGTAGCCTCAAATCTCCTGAGTGCTGAAATTAAAGATGTGTGCTGCCATACCTGGCAAGACATTAAAAAACAAACAATCAAAAAAAAAATCCCCAAAACACATGAAAAGTATAAGTTACAACAGGTGAAAGTATAATTAGGAATATTTTTTTATAGCCAATTTTTTTTTTATTGAGAAAAGGGGAAAAAAAACCAAGTTTCCGCCTCCTCCCAGCCTCCCATTTCCCTCCCCCTCCTCCCACCCTTTTCCCCCTCCCCCTACTCCTCTCCCCCTCCCTCTCCAGTCCAA
>NC_022011.1:91583687-91604498 GCF_000317375.1 Microtus ochrogaster
AGAGTGGCTCCCAGGAGCCCAAGGCGATGTCCCCAGTTAGTTCCTTGGGCAGCTGAGGATAGGGAACCTGAAATGACCCTATCCTATAGCAATAATTAGGAATATTTATGATGATGAAAGAAATTCTCATTTAAACAAAAAAAGTTTATTTACAGTCTGGAGAGTATTCGTTTATCTTGTAAAGAGGCCACAGCACAGCAGAGATCATTGGGTTAAAGGAGCCTGGTCTTTGAACCTATGAAACCTCATGGTTTCCTGAGGGTGACCAGAGTGTTGCTTTTTTTTCTACACCAGGGTCAAGTGGGAGGAATTATATTCCACTTTGTACACGTTTTCCTGCTGCCTCGGGAAAGATTAAGGATTCGAAGGTCCTCCAGCTCTCCTTTTTAGTCTCCACCTAGCTAAACACCCGGGCACCAGCATCACCTTGCGGGGCGCCTGCCCGGTGGCGGCGGCGGCGGCGGCGGCGGGGTGGGTGGGGGGACCCAGTCCTCGCTCGCCCCTCCCGGCGGTCACGTGCTCGAGGATGCCAAGCCCGCTGGCTCGCCATCCTCCTGCCGACCCACTCCTCCACTCGCCGAGGCTGTGCACCACAGACGGCGCGAGGGGGAGCGAGCGAGCGGGCGCGGCCGGGTTCCGCAGCCCTGGCGCCCGCCGCCGCCCGCAGCCCCGCAATATGCCTCCGTGGCCCGCTGGCTCTCGGCCATGGCGAGGCTCTGCCTGCGCATCCCCTGCGCCCTGCTCCTCGGCCTGGCCGCGGTGCTGCTGAAGGCGCGGCTGGTCCCCGCGGCCGCCAGAGCCGAACTCAGCCGCTCCGACCTCAGCCTCATCCAGCAGCAGCAGCAGCAGCAACAGCAAAAACAGCGGGAGGAGGCGGAGGAGGAGAGGCCAGAGGTGCCTGGGGCATCTTCGACTTTGGCGGTTCCAGGTAGGTCCCAGCAGCCCGGCCTTGCTTTGCATCAGTGCCAAGCGAGCTCGTCCGGCTTTGCGGGATTCTTAGCTCTTTCCCATCTCCCCCTTTGCCTATCCTTGCCGGTTTCTATCCCTCCGCGTCTTCCCAGGTTGACGGTTCGGCCTTCGGTTCACCCCCCCCCACCCCCCCAGCCCCGCAGAGCATTGCAGTGGGCTTGAGAAGGATGGGGGACTGTAATGGGGGTGTGCCAGGGGGGTCAAGGTGGGTGCCTGCTGATCTTTCTATTTTTATGTTATTTTTTATTTTCCTTCTCTTCTTGTGTACACACACACACACACACACACACACACACACACGCTCTCAGATCCCTTTAGCATTCTGTTCTCTATCCTCTCCTAGATACAGAGCAGTTTTGCCATATTACACCCACAAGCTTTTGCGCTGTTTCTCCCTGCCTGCTGTATTTAAATTTAGAACTGGAGAAAGAAATCTCGATTGATTTCATTATATTTCTCTTCTTATCCCAGGACACGTTTAAGGCTGCTCGCAATAAAAAGGGGGGAGAATGCATTTGGTACAATAAGATGAAAGAAAGCCACGAAACCGGAGTTTGTAGTTGAGGGAAGGGACGAGGGAGGGAGACAGATAGGTAAGCGTGGAGCGAGCGACGCTTGGGTAGCACAGCCTGCCCCTCCTCCTGAGGGGAATCTCCTTGTAGTGGAACTTAAATGAGCGTGTCTTGACACGTTCTGTAGGGGTTGATGAAATATGGGTGCAGTATATATGACCATTTCAGTCCCCGGTTTTCTGTCTTCCCCTCCCCCAGTTCAAGCTCCCTGGTAAGCAAAGAGCTTGGCTATTCGTTTAACTAGCCTTTACCCAGCCCCCAACCCACTTAGTTACCTTCTACACTGTAGATGCTGCCGGGGCTTTGGGAAGGAAAGAGGATTTTTTTGTTCTATTTTTTATAAAGCCACCAATTTTCTGGCTAGTGGACTGAGGTTTCACAAACTGAAGATGAGTATTATTTTAACACTGATTTTTGTTTTAAAATCTGCCTAGTAACATTATAGAAGATGCTGAAAATGATATTCTGTAGAGTGGAATCGGCATCTTCGTTTATCTTGTTTGCTCATCATCAGAGAGCAGTTCGGAGGCATGCCAGCTGTGATTCATGACACAGCCCAGATGATTTAATTTCTTGGAGTGCTTCGAGCATAGGATGAAATCACCACAGAGCACAGGAGCAAGCTTGTGTTTCTGACACCCTCTTAAACGAATTAATAGCACTCGAAGGTGGCTACAATGGAAAGATACGTGGTGTGTTTGGATCTTACTCAGTGTTTAGTACGGGAAAGCACTAAACACCGTGGAGCACAGGAGGTTGACGTTAGACACAGTGAATCTGCAGATGCTGGTGATACTGTTTTAATCTCATACAGGAGAGGCTTCTTACATTAGCGGTGCAGTAAGAGTCTTGGGGGAGTATTGATGAGTTTCATGGTTTCTGATATTTTGGTCTTTCAGGAATATTAGTGAAATGGGTTTTGATTACCATAGGATAATGTGATCTGATGAGGGTTATGAATAACTGTAATGATTTGAAACCTTCGTGTTTAGAGTGAAATCTAAACTATTTGTTTTCTGATTTTTATGAGAGATATTTGAAAATGATGATTATTTGGAAAGCTAGCAATCCCCAGCTTTTTTTTTTTATTAATTGAGATAAAGGATCTGCTGTCCAGCAGTTCACATTGAAGTCTGAAGAACAGCACAGCTCCTGGGCCTTTCTCAAACACTCTGACCCCCAGTCCAGAGTAAACAAGCATAACCCAGCACGACAGTCAGTCAGATAGTGTTGACACAGCCCGTAAACAAATGAAGTTAAAACGTCCCCTGAACTCACTCACTGTGATCTTCACAGTGAATGGGTCCTGTTTCAGCCTTTGTTTCTCACCCAGAGAGACATTGCTATAAAAGTATTGAGCGGGAGAATGGTCTATGCTCGGATCATGCAGTTTGTGTGCAGGAAGCTGGCCCCTTTGGTTTCTACTTCTGGCAGTGACTTCCATCAGTGCTTGCCCTGGCTCTCTCCATGGTTGTCACATTGTCCAAATGTTTCTTTCATTTGCAGTGGGCTCAGGGGCCAGACTTCTGCACATTCTGTTTTCTCTGCATGGAGTTCTGAAATTTAAGTGGCTGGACATGCATGCTAACTCCTAATCTGCAGCCTCTTCTGACTTGGTTGAACTCCAACACCAACACCTACCCTTCTTTTTAAAAAACATCTATCTATCTATCTATCTATCTATCTATCTATCTATCTATCTATCTATCTATCCATCCATCTATCATCTATCTTCTATCTATCTATCTATCTATCTATCTATCTATCTATCTATCTATCTATCTATCCATCCATCTATCTATTTATGTGTGTGTGTGCACGTATGTCTATGGGTGTGAGGTGTAGGTGTCATACATGGGGAGGCAAGAGGACAGCTTGCAGGAGCTGGTTCTCCTTCTACCACATGGGCCCTGGGGCTTGAACTCAGGCCGTCAGGGTTGGCGGCAATCCCTTGACCTGTTGAGCCATCTCACATAAGCCCATGAGGGCATAGACTTTGCTATGGCTACTGCTGTATTTCTGTCCCCTAGAGAGCACTTGGTATCTGTAGACCTTCATTTGATGGTTCACAAGTGAGTGAACAGGTGGATAAATATGCCGGCATCAGGGGACACTCATTTCCCAAGTGTTTGCTAAACGTTTAACACCTCGTGAAATCTTCATCAGGATTTGTGTAGAAATAAATATTACATGAAAAGACTTGTAAGTGTAGATGATAAAGTATGTATCTTGGATCTTTAGTTTCAGTGTTGGTTTTGGGTTGTCTGTACAGAATAGTTGATCCTGATACTTGAGGTGGTTACTAGGTTCTATTAAGAAGATTCTGAGCCTGAGTGCACTTTAATCCCCTTGTGACCTAGGTGGCATTAATGTATTACACCTTTAAATAGCCGAGCCTGATCTGCTATCTGCCTCTTTAGCACCTTCCATGCCTTCCACATGGAATGTGAAAACTTCGGAAGTTTCCTCAGGCAAAATTTAGAAAACTAAGACACGTTGGGTGGCACATGACTGAGCAAAGACGTTGACCATGGCCTTGGTTATTCTTTGCACTTCACTCCTCTGAAAATGTCTCTGCGTTAATGAGAAATAGAGAAGGTTAAAAAAAAAACCCACGAATATACTACTTCAAAAAATCAGGATTTTAAAAAGTATGGTTCTATTTTCTCATTAACTTATATTATCGTTAGAGACTGATGAGAAGAAGGGCCAAGTCTGGGATCTGTCAGGTCCCTTCATTTCTCTACCACGTGCAGAAGTCCTGGTCTCTCCATCTGTGCCAGCGTTAGAAACAGATATTTGAGGGGCTAGCGAAGAATTAATTTGGGAGCTGGTGGTAGCTGAATCAACCATATCATATTCTCTCTGATGGCCCATTAGGTAGGTGACATGTGAAGCTGGAGGCAAGGGTAGCTGGGGAAATAATGAGGGGCATTAATATTCCCCACAGATGCAAGGTTCCCTATGCCTTTTTACAAAACGCCTTTTGCACATAGAGTCCTGAAAAGCATGATTTGGAGAATGTTGAGTATATATAAAACAGAGGTAGCATGTTAGACTGTGCCTCCCACTTGCTTGCTTTCTCAGTTGTGCCATTATTGCTTAGCCCTTACATCTAAACCATTTCTAATGCATGGATTTTTTTTGGTACAGTTATTTTTGTGGCAGTATATGCACTTATGTAAATGTACATGCGATCATGCTCTTTCGATTGGTAGGTTTACATCTGACCAGTACCTCTCTGGACATGCAATGTTTATATCATGGTGGGAGGATCTCCTTCACCATCTTCCCAGACTATCTCTGCCGTTCACCCAAGTTCTGTGCTGTTTTCAAATCCTAACCTACTTAGGCGTCGTCTGGAACTTTAGATGTGGGTTCCCGTTCACTGGGCCTTTTGTGTTCAGCTTCTCTGTCTCAGAATAACTTTTATTGGCTTCCTTAATTTTCTAGCCCGTTAGTAGTTTACTTCTCTTTACTGATGAGTCGTGCTCCATTTTAAGAATTGCACCAATACAGTTTATTGCCTCTTTTGTTATGATTATTTGGGTTGTCTCTGGTGATGGAGGCTGCTGCATCCTTAAGTCTTTGTGTGGACAAGCTTTTTCTGTATCCTGTACCAATGCCCAGGAGTGGAATTGCTGGGTCAAATGGTATACTTCAATATTTGAATATTACCCAATATTGTATGTAGGTGGGATCTATGTCACTTAATCTAATAATTAAATTGCAGAATTATTTACACTTTCTCTTGAAGTGATTTTTTGTATGAAAATTGTACAGTGCCTATCTATAGTACTCAATATGATATTCTGGTACACATAATGAAATAGTTACTGTGGTGAGGCCCTGTAAATGTCCATCTTTACCTTGTGGTTACCAAAAAAAAAAATGTATTCTTAGCCAATTTCCATCATAGAATCCAGCATTGTAACTCTCTTCCTCATTTCCTACTTTTGATTTGCTTGCCCAGTCTATATTTGCAACTTTGTAGCCTTGTCTCGGGCCTTTGCTTTTTCCTGGTAGGCATGATCTTCCTCCCTCCCGTTGGAAATCTCCCATCTGTGAAAACTTGTTTATTTACTTTTTGTGATCAAGGGATTTGAAAAATCAGTAGGAAAGGTAAGCCTAGGAATTGTTCCATTTGGAAGTTCTCATACTTTAGAGGCCATGTTCCCAGATGGGTGATGGTGGTTTCTTTCCAGGATTTTAATAACGGAAGTGAACATTTAATGGATGCTGATTACAGGTTGAAAAACACATGTCATTGTGTTGAATTTTAGGCCAGTTGGTTTTGCGGTGGTTTTTACAACATTCTTAATGTGATTCAGTAGAAACTGTACCAAATATTTTTCTGAAACAAAACTCTTCCCTCAAGAATATAAATATTGCACTTGATTCTCTTTCAAAGATCTGTCTGACTAGGTTAGCAGCAGCATTATTGTCTTTCATTTGCTTGGTCTGGTGTAATGTTTAATTTTCTTTTCTCCAAATCTCCCCAGCTAGAAAACAAGTGCAGTGTTTTGTTTTGTTTTTTATCTGTAATTGACAGAACATGTGTTTTGGAACACTTACCTAGAAAATTCTAAAACTATTAAAGTTCAGCATTTAAGTGTTTAATTGAAACATAATCTAGGCAAACAGCCTCTGTTTGGGGTTAGGCTGTTGTAGAGGCAGGTGGACCTCTGAGTTTGGCTAGCCTGGTCTATAGAGGAGTTCCAGGGCTACACAGAAAAGCCCTATTTCAAAAACACAAAACAAAACAAAAGGTTCTGTTTGGGGATGCCTTTAGAATAGACCTTTTGGGAAGACATAATCTGTAGGTCCAAGACATTAGATTTCTGTACATATTAAATGCTTTTTATGACTGCCCGTGTCATTATTCGGCTGCATTCTTAAATCCCGCTCGATGATGCCCGAGAATGTAAGCACATTCATGTAATGAGGAAGGATTCCAAATGCTGTTTCCATCGTTTCCAACGTGTGAAACTCTCCTCCGTACCTAATACCAAAGCCAGCCAGTTAGCTTCGGCAATGAACAATGTCCTCCGGAACCTTGAGTTCATGAACCAAGTTCTCCAGGTTAAGGTTTTACATCTTACATGGATTTGAAATTAATTTCATTTATAAATGAGATTTCAGTTTCTTTGCTTTCTTTCTTTCATACTTTCTTTTTTTTTTAAAAAAAAAAGAACTACATTTCTATGTTTATAGTACTTGAGGGATCACTCAAAATTTAGATATATTTATTTGGTTGAAAGCTTCATTAGCAATGTCTGTTCTTTAACACAGACTTTCATAGACCAGCAAAAAAATGCTGTTTATAAATTATATCATTTTTATTTAATTTTTTTAAAGATTGTATCTGTTTATGTAGCTCTGGCTGGCTTTCGATAGATGATTTTTCTGTTTTAGCCCCTTTAGTGCTGGGATTATTAGTCCATGCACCACTACCCTTGACTTAATAGATATATTTTAAATTCATTTGCTCTGCTAAAATTTAGAGTGCTCACTGGGCCGAGTCAATTATTATTCCTACGTGTGGACGGACCCTCAAGCGAGTAGTCACGTGGCCAGCTGGAAGTCTGTAGACGTGTCTAGCATTAACTCGAGGCTCAGGGTGAGAAGGCCTGACTTGCACCCATCCGAGGTTCCCGCTCTAGGTCCAGCGCCCACCACCATGCTTCAGCCTTTCTAGGGAGCTATCCCAATAGATCTGTTGCTGCGATTGCTCGTCCATTTGTCTCGTAATAGGGGTGTGCCGCTAACAAGTCAGAGGGCTAAACCAATGCTTTATTCGCCTTACTGTGTTGATTGTACTCAGACGCCGGCCAGAGAATGCAGGTACCCCGACTGTTGTGACGCAGCCCACCTCGGCTTCTTGCTTGCTTCTTTCTTGGGAAACAGCCCCAATTAAGTTACCGGAGTGCAGCTCAGTCTGGTTAAACGGCTTAGGTTTCTTCAAAATCATAAACACATGCTGCACGTCTTCCACATTTATATGGGTAGAATTTGTTTTTAAATATCTGGGGAACCAAGGCAGGGTGGGCAGCATTTCCGAATGAGAATCCATTTACTGTAAAAGTGAAAAGGAGAGCAGAGAGAGATCGTGCAAGGGAGGAAATCTCACGCGAAATGACAAGCGCATTCAGCTAAAGCAAAATAAACTGTGTGTGGGTTAGTGATAGAACATGCACTATGAAATGAAAACCATGAGGAATTAAATAAGAGTCCCTGACGTCAGGAACACGTGTGCTCGATTTTATTCAGAAAATGTGGGTTTCCAAAGTCATATACATTAAAATAAAATGTTGCCTCCCCAAACTAAGTACCCCTCAAATTATATTTTATCCTCTGGTTTATAAATTTTTAAGATTAATTAATTAATCAATTAGTTTGCTTTTTGAGACAGGGTTTCTCTGGGTAGCCCTGGCTGTCCTGGAACTTGCTCTGTAGACCAGGCTGACCTCTGCCTCCTAAATGATGGGGTTAAAGACTTGGGCCACCTTCCCTGATGCTCCCCTTTTTGTTTTGTTTTGGTTTTGGTTTGTTTTCAAACAGGTTCTCACTATGTAGCTCTGGCTGGCCTCCAATTCAGTATGTTGATAAGAATGGTCTCAAATTCACAGAGATCCACTTTTGTTTTTTTTAAAGCCTTCTGAGGCCTGAGATGAAAGACATGTACTGTCATACCTGGCCTCAAATTATATTTTATAATATGTTTGGATTCTGGAAGTTTAGCAGAAACGCTATGACTTATATAACCTTCTTCCTCTTGTTTCCCTTCTCCTCCCCTTCCTTTATCCCTTCTTCCCTTCATTTTGTGGTCCAAAGGCTAAGCTTTCTAGGCAGGTACCTAAACTACATCAACCCTTATCCAGTTTATTTAGAAACAGGGTGCTTCTAAATTGTGGTCGCTGGCCTTGAATTTACACTATTCTTGCTTTAGCCTTCTGAGTAACTGGGATTATAGTATGTCTGGCTCAGTGTTACTTTGTGTTAATTGGAGTTCAACTTTTATTATAATTATATAGTAGTGCGTGAATTAACTAATCTTTTAAAAAGTTCATTCACAGTGAAGCAGTATCTAAATTTTGAAATACATGATTAAAAATCGGAAGTGTTCCTGTTGTAGGGTTGTGTCTCGATGTTTGTTAGAGCCTTCCTCTCTTGTCCCTCTCCGTCACATGCCACCCTGCTGACCCTCATGACACCCATGTAGCTTGCCTTCTTTCCCTCCCAGCAGCCTCGGGTTTGATTACTTGTTGTGGTATCTGAATGGAGACTCCTGCATAGCAATTGACTCGTTCTGCTGAGTGAGGAGCTCTTGGGACCCACAGTACATCAGGAGTTCCATTCATGACGTCAGGTTTCAGGCTACGCTGTTCACAGCCAGGGGCCAGATAGCTGGAAATGACCAATGCTGAAAGAAAGGTATTAAACTAACTGTAAGCTGTATTCATTGATGCATTTTTCCTACATATAGTATGTGGTTTATCTAGTTATCCTTTTAAGAATACTTGGGGTCTGGGTGATAACACATGAGCTCTGTGAATATGAAGTCCACTGTTTAGAAACGAAGAGACAGGTTGTATAGTTTCTCTTTTACCACTTCAGGCCCTTGATAAAGCAGTTTCTACGTTAGAAAAAAAAAAAGTCCATTAAATCCCTTAAATCTTTCAGGCTGGGAGAGCTAAGACACGAAGCAGGTGGCTTCCTGGAGAAGCATATGGGCGTTTGTGACTGTTCTCCCTCAGGCTGGGGCCCAGGATTCTCAGGGCACGTGTATAGCATGTTGTCTTTTCCGGCTTTCAGAGATCGAGGGGGAGGTACTACCACATCACCCCAGTGACAGGGAGAACCATTGTTCATAGCACTGACTCAGTTATAAATCTATGCAATGGAAAGATAACGTCCCAACCCCCTTAGACCTCTATTTCTCCGGTCTCATCCGTCATCCTATCCAGAGACCCAGAAGATGGAGTCGAGCTTCTCCCCTGCTTTTAAATACATAGTCACAGGGGTTTTTGTGTCTGTTCCTGCTATTCTATTTGCTCAGCCATTTCCCCTGACTAAATCCTGTTCCATCTGTTTGGACTCGGGGAATAATACATTAGATCTCTCTAGTCTGTTCCTTCTAATTCAAACACCCTGGTGCCATGTATCTTCCTGGCTTTCTTTTCTTGAAATATATAATTTCTAACATAAAAATGAAATTTCGCCATATTGATCCTATGTGAGAGGTCCACATCTACCCGGCCCCCATGATTGTTTATAATGAATTCTTTCAAATATGAGGGAAAACTTTAACAGTTATGGATACTCACATACACTATCAAGGTAGCACACACGTTAAAATGTCACCATATTTACTTATCTCTCTTATCACATATCCTTTTACATACACAGACAGACAGACAGACAGACACACACACATATATACTCGGACTCCTGTGGCTCTGAAAAATACATCTGAGTTTCGTTCTTTAAAATCTTTAGCTTAGCTTTCTTAATATCTACTCAACCTTCAGCAGATAAATAAGTTTTTAAATGAACAATTATTAAAAACTTTAAAAAAGAACTATGTAAAAAATCAGTGAAGAAAAAAGCACAGCAAATGAATGAGTGAGCCTTACAGATCGTGGGTGTGGAGTGTTGGTAAGGTCCTCTTGTGTCCTTGCATTGGTAAGGACAGCACATTTATACATGGGTGCCCACCCACTATGGGAGAGCAGTGTTATTCTGGCTGGGTTTCTCTCTGCTGCGTTTCCTCTTTGTCTTCTCCTATGGTCACCGGGTCACTCATCTCTGGCGCTTTTCTCTACCTATGTATTACTCTCATGGTGGAGGTGCACGTCTTAATATAGTTTTTTTTTTCTTTCCCACCCTTCTGTTTATGCGGTCCCGTCCTTCCATGTTTGCGATGGAGATGGTAAGCCCATTCTTGGTCTTTACCCTGAAAGAGTCAGGTATTCTAAGAGCAGAAAAGAGGAAGGTCAGACACAGAAATGGGCATCTGGTATTAGTTGATATCCAGTCAGATAGCTTCCATCCTTGTGGTGTGCTTGTGCAAAACAGCTTCTTGGATTCTGCAGGAGGATGAATTCTCATGTTTGCATCTGTATTTGTATAGCAGCTGGCCAAAAAGTCTTAACTTGCTGTGTTATTTCCCACACTGTCGTGACGCCAGGCCGATTTACAATACATTGATTCTCCTCCTTTCAGCACTACCCTTGTCCCTTCTCATCTCTGCCTCTAGCAGAAGTCCGCCTAATTCTGCCTGCATCGTGTTTGCGACTCAAGGTTATCTCTCAGCAAATCAGACCCTTTACTGGACGGGTCTGAAATATCTTGTTTAAATTAGTCTCCATTCCCAGTGTTTCATTATTCTTCCTCTAGATCCGTTTAGACCACAAATACATTAATTCGCCCATTTTGTATCCCACAATGTCGAACATTGGGTGGCTGAGAAATACGCTGAGTGGTATGTATTGGTGATTGTGTGTCTTCTTGTTAGGGTGAGACTCTGGACTGTCATTCCATGGTCCTCTGCTGCGTGAACAGCACACTAATGGCTGTAGCATGCCTTTTAATTAACAGGATTTGTTCCAGATTTATGAGTTTGGAGCAAATGCTGATGGCATTGGGATGAACTGAGAGATGACGAGTTCCCCGAGCCCACGAGACACGGTGCGATTGGGAACTGCCGATCCTTTCGGCATGGCTGTCTCCCAGGCCCATTCTCAAGTGAAAAATTTTCCTACACTGTATATTTTTGTTTCTTTTCACTTTTATAAAAAATTCTTATTAGCGCTTAGTTTGTCACCTTTTGGTCCAAGCTATGACCTCATGCCTCCTCACTCCCTCTTCCCTCCTTTTTCTCGCCTTTTTGTATTCTTTGCTCTGCAGGATTAATTTAGACGTCCTTAGGACTCTTTCCTCTGAACAGGGGTCTTTGCATTTCCCCCCTCTTCTCAAAACACTGTGCAGGGGCCTCTGACACCTAAGACACATTTCCAAATAAACACTGAAAATCATTGTGCCCGTTTGTCCTCAGTAACCACCAAAGGCAAGGCTTGTATTTGTGTGTGTGTCACAAAAGCATGACAGAGTTACGCTAGTTTTTGAGCACTTTATGAAACCGAGCAGCTAATTATGCGATATTTATGGCTGTAAGATCAGATGGGGTGGATTTCAGCTTTTAAGATGTTGAGCATAGGAAGAGTGAGATGAGGGGTCTCTGAGCTCAGGGTGTGAGGAGGCTGCGCAGGCTTCTGTGTTTGACGGCTGGGAAATGATTCGGGGCTATGCGATTAGGTACTTAAACATGCATTTTGGTGCTAAGCACAGGGAATTCAAATTCTGTTTTCTTTCTTTCTTTTTGTTTTTCAAGACAAGATTTTTCTGCGTAAGAACTCTGACTGTCGTTGAACTCACTCTGTAAACCAGCCTGGTCTCAAACTCACAGAGTTCCACCCGCCTCTGCCTCCCAGTGCTGGGATTACAGGTGTGCGCCATCACTGCCCGGCTGGGAATTCAAATCTATTCCCCTTTCTAGAGCATTTCTAGGTGGAGTTGGAGGCACGGATAATCACAGTTAGTGTGCGGAACTGTGGTCCAGGTGGTGTGGATTACATCCAGGACTCATCTGGTAATTACTGCTGCTCTTTTGTTTTATTATTATTTTTTTAAGGAGAGCTCATGCTGTAGCCTAGACTGAACTTGAACGCGGATTGTGGGAAGGAGCTCTCATGCTTGCCACTAGACATACTAAGGATGGTTTTTAGGAAATTATATATCATAGCAATATGACCATTTTGTCATCCTGATTTTTGTCCTGTGATATTTTGTTAGGAAAGGCTGAATAAACTGAGAACAAAATGTATCCATCTTATGTGACACTAGGTTTGTTTTATGTTGTTTTAGTTTTCTCTTTTAGAAGTGTATGTACGCAACTGCTAGGAAGTGTTAAGGCATTTTATGAGATAAAATTATTTCTGTTTTTCTTTCTAAAACAACCTAGAAACAGTATTGTCTTTGAAACATCACCCAAAGCAAACAAGGGAAATGCATGGAAGAGCACAAGCTTAGTGAGGTGTTTGTCTGTGAGCTGCAGTTTTGCATCATCCCATTGAGTGAGGTGTTTGTTTGTGAGCTGTGGTTTTGCATTATCCCACTGAGTGAGGTGTTTGCCTGTGAGCTGCAGGTTTGCATTATCCCACTGAGTGAGGTGTTTGCCTGTGAGCTGAGGTTTGCATTATTCCATTGATCCCTTTTGTTTTGCTGAGGGGACAAATTGGTTCGCAAGAAAGACTGAATCAAACAATGGTAGCTTCTGTCTTTCTTTTCTTCCTGTACAGGAAATCTTAGCTTGAGCTAACAATATTCTCAGCATACAAATAAGCCAATTAAAGCTGCCCAGGCCCTTTGGAAAACTTACTGGAAAAGAAGGCGTTTTAAACAAGAAAAGCACAGCGCTCAACAGCCCTCCTTTGTCTTTCTGGATTTGGCATTGTTGGGTAGTTTCATTTGTCCACTACAACGTGAGTCTTCCAACACTGTCTTTAGAAAACAGTTCTGCTGGAAAGCTGATGAAATCCCCCCTCCCCCCATTGCTTAACCTCAGAGGAGTAGTAAATTGTGTTTCTCTCCAGTAACTCGACAACTGAGAAGGACATTAGCATCCTAATGGAGGCAGCCAATTGATTCCTGTATTGATCAGATGGAGAAGACTGTGTTCTGTTAAATTTAAGGCTGGATGAATCCTAAAACTGTTATAGCAGGTGCATTGAAATAATTTAAAAATATAATTTTTTAAACAAAATTCACAAGCAAAGCAACATGCCAAGGCACTCCCCTTGAAATGAAAAGAAAAACACACATATCAAAATTGTTCAGAATTTACTTATGATTTCATCCCATGTCTATAAGTAGGAAGCAAAAGAAAGCCATGGGTTATTAAGGTTAAATAGGATTCATCAGGAGTTTATTAAACATTGCTGTTTATGATATAGGTTCTCCAAATTAAAGGAATAAATCCTGCGTGAACTTAGAAAATCGATGGTACAAAACCAAATAGGGGTATCAGCATTTAGGAATCATTTTTAGTCCATTTAGGTTCCCAGTGAAAATAAATGGCTCAGCCATGTTTTAGATTTTATGCATACATCCACCATGGGAATGATTTCTCCAACCTCTGCTCTAATTTAAAATTGACTTTGACTCACGGACACCCCAGCGCTTATCACGGGCATCCATCAATCTGTGCTGTATTTGTGTTACATTCCTCTGTCTCTGAAGTAATGGACTTTAAAGATGGAGTCAAGCTCTATTGTTATTTAATCTCCCATCCCCAGGACGAATCAGTGTTATGGTATGCATCATTTGCTGTTTGAAAATTGAAATAGATGTAAATGTTAGGCATATCCTTCTGAGGTTTGATTTTTTTTTTTATTTTACTAAAAGTAACACCATATTTGGTGGGCTTCCCTTGCTGATACATGTATATCTCATTAATTAATTTGAATAACTGCATAATATTTGTATAAATAAACCATTCTGATGGACAGTAGGAGTTTCTTCTGGTTCACTGTCTTGCTGGGTGCCTTTTAGATGTAAGCAGGACTATCTCAGGAGTTCATACAAAGAAATGGAATCACCAACTTACAGACTCTACAAGTCTGTAGAGTGTTTGTTTGTCTAAGGCTATCTACAGAATTCACAAAACTGTCACCTGTATAATAGGAATAGAAAAGTAGCCCCACGCCCTGCATTTCCTGCGTATTGTGACTGCTTGCTTTCCTTCATTTTGTCCTTCTTAGTGAGTTGTCCTTCTGCACTCTCTGGGTGTTTGTTTGTTCCTCCTGGGGACTTTCCCCTTTTACACTTGGCATTGCTTATCTTTGGAACAGTAATCTTTTGTAGTATCTGTGTTTTACATATTGGGTTTTTTTTTTTTTTCAGGCCAAATCAGGCCTTTTCGTTTTGTTTTGTTTTGTTTTTAGAGACAAGGTTTCTCTGTGGCTTCGAAGCCTGTCCTAGAACTTGCTCTATAGACCAGGCTGGCCTCGAACTGCCTGCCTCTGCCTTCTGAGTGCTGGGATTGAAGGTGTGCGCCACCCCTGACCGGCTCTGATCAGGCTTTGAACACTGGTTTTTAGAATCTTTTGTGACATTCTTTTACGTTTTACTTGAGTCACATTTAGTGATCACTACATCCTTGCGTAGTGATCCTTAAATTAATTATAATGCCGTGTAATAACGTCCTCCAAAAAAACTCAACCCTGCATTTAATTTTACAAAATTTTCTACTTATATAAATTCATAGTAAGTACATCTTAACCAATCCAGAACTTACGTTGTGTAAGGAATGGGGTAGAAATACAGCGAAATGATTTAAGCTCTTAAGCATCTTTAAAGCCTTTATATTTTGTATTTCTGATTTTCCATGAGCCTCAAGAAATACGGGAAAGTTAAAAAGTATCCATCCTTCTAATTCTTCAGAATTTAATTATTCCTACCTGGTATGTCATCGTTTTACTTAAATACACATTTATTCTCATAATATTTATGAATCATTGCTATAGAAAAGCCTCCAGCATGAACATGATCTGTAAAGCAGTCCATTTCATGTCATATATCACATTAGTGCCAGGGACGCGATACTCGGCTCAAGAGAAGATCAGCACACTCATTTGTTAATGCAAGGATGCTGTGTGCAGTATCTGCTAGAACCTGAAATAAGATGTCTGTTCAACGAAGAGACGCCATGTAATACCAGAAAAACAAGCAAGACTCCCAGATTTCCTTATTTACTGATGTGGAGTTAGATGCTGACCCCACACAGTCTTTCCTGCCAGTTAGGAAACAGACTTTACAGTATGGTGGTGCATCTCCCTCTTGAGAAGGAGGGTTCTGAGACTGGATCTGTGATGTGAACAGCAGAAGCCATTCCCTTGCTTTGACTGGGCGCTCAGAGGCCTGTTATCAGGGTGGTCTGTTCCTGACTTAATGATGTTCAGGTCCTTCGGCAGTGAGCTGCTCACCAAGTTTCAGACCAGTGCTGTGGTTCTAAACCCATAGAACTGGCACAGGGGATTAATGTTTAAAGCTTCTTGTGCCTACCTATTACCATGGTTACAGAACATTCTGTCATAGTTCTGTGAAGATTTCTTTTATGTAGCATGATTTGTTTCTAAAATTGACTGTCCATAAATTTGACTAGTGTATTTTTTCTGTAGAGAAACTATTATTCAGATTTGGGCATAATAAAAGGCAGTATGTCTGGTTAATTAGTTAATTGAAATCTTATTTTTATTCAAGCAGAAACATTTGGAGTATCAAATGATATGATAGTAGCTAATAGTGAGATTATAGACTATTATATGAACTTAAATATAATTCCCCCAACTCAAGCCATGCCAAAAGCTGTATAAGAGGCAAATCCACCCAGAACTGCGAAAGACTCCTGCCATGCACTCCTGTCCTCTGCTGTTCCTGCCATGATGCTCCTTTGCTCCTGTGACGGAGTCTAGCCTCAAACTGTGAGGCTGAAGAAACCCTGCCTGCCTCATGTTACTTCTGTGGAGTATTTGCTTCAGTAATGAGAAAGGTCACTAATACAACCACTTTTAAAAATGAACTTTTCTTTTTTATTTAACATGAGCCCTTGAGATCCAAGCTTTAAGTATCAACAGTTCTTTTGTTTTTACAATTCAATAATATTTCAAGGTAATGATATAGCAGAATCAGGTTTAATCATTTACTAATGGTAATCTGTGTTTATTTCTAGTTGGTAGCTTTTAATATAAACAAACCAGCTGTAAACACTTGTGTTACGAAACAAAAAAAGTGAGTCATCAACCAGGGTCCTTGGAGTAGCACTGATTTGTCTGCCGGGCCTTTCAAGTATGCTGGTGGGGACAGGTATGAGAAAGACAAAAATACCTTCCAGGAAACCACAGCTCCTCAGTGTTCTCTCTCATGAATGAACAGTGGAAATCAGGTTAGATTCATTAGCTAGAGCACAATGTCCCCTTAGGGACTGATTAAGTGTAAATTATTGGAGTTAGATACAGAGTGTCCTAACTCTCCTTGAAATTCAATGATTTGATGTTCTTAAGTAGTCCCAGTTTGCTCTATCTGATGGGCAAAGACTAGATGAGAGGGTTATTTCCCAGGTCAATGGGTAAACTGTCAATTGATCTATCTCTTTCTCTGTCTGTCAATCTATCTATCTGTCTATCTAATCTATCTATCCATATCTCCTGACTTCATGTGGATTATTCTTTTTCACGTGGCAGTTTATTAAGAAAGTGTGAAATAGATTTTGGAGCGTCCCAGTCTTCAAAAAAATTCTTAGATAATTTTCATGAATTGTCTTTTTCCCTAATAGGGAGAAAATGTCAAATATAAGAAATTAAAGTGTTCAAGAAGTGTATGGGAGCGTCAGCGAGCTAGACATGCGTAGGGATTAAGACAGAGATTGTGCCCAGAGAAGAGAAACAGCTGGACATGCCATCAGACAAAGACATTCTTCACAACATCAGCAAGTGCTTGTCCAGGGAAGCACTGCTGAAGAATATCTGCCCTTATTTTATTTTTGTTTGTTTGGTGTACTTGTTTCTATTTTTCATGTAGGTTTTTCATATCTTCTTTATTGTGTTCTTTTCCTCAGTTTTTATAACTTTTATTAACTCCGGGAAAGCTTCACTTTCTTTGTCATGGTGTCTCTTCACTGCAATGGAAACCTTAATTAAGACAGGCAGTATAAGAAACTGAGACAAAAAGAAAGTCAGGATGACAAAAGCCCATGGAATGATCTTGGAGAGTGTGTTTAGGAGCCTGGGTAAAGCTAATTTATTTCCACCAAGGAAAAGGACTCTGAGAGCAGGAGGAGCTGAGTCAAATCCCAATAGCTCAGGGCTCTCATTTCCTCCCCGATTGAGTTGCTTGTTCTTGAATTATAAAGACTCTGTGTGTGATCTATTTTGTTAGCTTTGGTGAACCGCACTTCAGGCTTTTAGTCCTACTGGGAACAGTTAGGATTTTATTTGTTCTGTAATATTATTTTAACCTTTGAAGACTGTGTCCTTGTGGTATCACTTTAATTTCTTAGATTTGACATTTTCTCTATAATAAATACTAGTTTACAGTTATTGCAGATGCGTTTGTTTCCAAGATAAAGAGTATTTTTCTTTTTCTTTCTTTTCCTTTCTCCCCCCCCCCCTTTTCCCTTTCATTTCCTTTCCACAGTCAATAATACTTTTGCATCTAATTCTGGGGCCAAAGCAATGAAAAGGTGGCTGTTTTATTTTACTGAAGTTTTTTTTTAACTTTTTTTTTTTTTTTTGCTCAGTGCCATTTCATAGCTTTAAAAGAAGGTGGTTAGTGTGTCTGTTTGAAATGCTATAGAGATTAAGCTGTGTAAGTCCTCTCCTCTCTGCCTAACAGAATACATAATTACATGTCTTTTCTCTTTCTAGGCTCCTTTGCTGTCCTGAGTCCCTTTCTAAGCTTTGAACTCTTGTTTCAATTAAACAGGGAAATTCACATCCCAGAATAAAGGCTTGCAAAACCACCCTGTTGGTGCTTGTTTGAAACGGTGATAATAAAAGGCTTAATCTTTCTGTGGCCCGTTGTTTTACATTTAGGAAGCCCTGCCCTTATGCATTCTGTAGTGAACTTTCCAGGTTAAATGTCTTCATGCAACATCATCTTAGTTATTGCTGTTGTAGCAATGTATTTTCTACTGGCAACTGTGGGATGAGACTTAAAACTTTGTGCTTTGTACCAAAGTGAGAATCAGTGATTTCAGGAAAGCTCCCTGCTTCTCTGGTCTTCTCCCCCCTGTTCTTCTGCTCTGTCTTTTCCTTGCTCCGTTCTTTTCACAACCAGTGTCTGCCCACATGGCAACCATTATGAAGCCTCCTAAGAGCACGAGGCTGTGTGGGAAACTGTTGGCTGTTAGGATGCCTAGCCTTGTAGAGCAAGAAGACAGATATGTAGAAAAGGGACGCAAGATACCACATACTCTGGGACCTGTCAGAATAGAATCTAGATGTCACAGAGAAAAGATCTATATCTGGAAAGGGGTATTTGACTTAAGCCAAAGAGTAAATTGAGATTTGCATAGCAGAGGTTTTATAAAAGTTGCTTGTTGTAGTTAGGGTCACTATTGCTCTAATAAAGCACCATGACCAAAGCAACTTGTGAAGGAAAGTGTTTATTTGGCTTATGCTTCCACATCACCATTTATCATTGAAGGAAGTTAGGACAGGAACTCAAGCAGGGCAGGAGCCTGGAGCAGGATCTGATGTAGAGGCCATGGAGGGGTGCTGCTAACTCTCTCACTCTCTATGACTTGCTCAGAACCCAGGACCATCAGCTCAGGGCAGCCCCACTTACAGTGGACTGGACCCTCTCCTGTCAACCACTAATTAAGAAAATATTCTCCAGGTATTTCTCAGTTGTAGTAATAGGGGCGGCGGGGCTGCGTCCCCAGCACCCCGCTGCCCGCAAGCTTATGCCCCGAAATAACAACACACAAATTGTATTCATTTAATCACTGGTTGGCCATTTCTATCTAGCCTCTTCTAGGATAACTCTCGCACCTGGACTAGCCCATCTCTAATAATCTGCTGTAGCCCACAAGGAGGTGGCTTACCAGGGAGATTCTAGCCTACGTCCATCCTGGGTCGGAGCTTCATCGCGTGTGCCTCAGAGAGCAGAGCTCTCGCCTCTGCCCGCAAGAGTGGAGCATCGTGTCTCTCTGAGGCGTCTGCCCCCGAGAGGAGAGCTGTCGAGTCTCTGAGCTCACTTCCTCTTCCTCCCAGAGTTCTGTTCTGTTTACTCCTCCCACCTATGCTTTAACCTATCAGGGCAAGCAGCTTCTTTATTTAATTAACCAATGACCTTCCTCCATCACTCAGTCAAAGCTCACTCCTCTCCAATGACTCAACTTATGTCAAGTTGACATAAAACTAGCCAGGATGGTATGTATTTGAGATGGAAAAAAGAAATAAATATTATAACCAACAAGTGAACTGGTCTTGGATAATGACTAGAGATCCATTTATGCATCAACACAGAGGAGGATACTTAAACTTTTTCTGTAAAATTCTAGACAGCAGGCCATATGGTCACTGACACAGCTCTCAGCTTTGCCAGTGTAGAAAAAGTATCCATAGATTCATAGATGAATAAATTTGACTGTGTTACGGGAAAATAAAATTTAAAAACCAGACAGTGGGTCAGAGTTGGTGTGCAGTGTGTGATTTTCCAGAACATGATGGAAGACCAGGATTAGAGGGAAATAGGTTACATGGAAAAATGGTGGCAGAAGCCAGAGGATTTTGGATACTCGCCTTGAGCTGGGAATCGATATCCTCTTTAATGAAACCAAGCCTGGTATATCTCTCCCCAGAGTTAGAAATACACAGACATTCAAATTAGAACCAGATGTTTTCTATTTGTAGCCTAAGATAGCTATATGCCCAGATATAAATTAAGAACTATCTGTGACTGAACATTAAATGCATTAACGTGGTATATGGAGAGCAACGTGGCCTCTGAATGCCTTACTGAGGTCTGAGTTGGGTCAGAAGCAGGAAGGTGCTATCTGTAGGGTTTTTACTGTGACTGCACCTTAGGAAGGGACCAAAAGGTCAGGCCGTAGAGAAAACCAGACAATGCTCGACCAGGCCCTCTAGGGTCTCTGAACTCAAAATATCAAAATGCTCCTTGTTTAAAATACCAGTGTGAACTGATTCCAAAGTAGATATTAAGCCCATGTCCTGGCTATTTATAGGAATTGTTAGTATTTTAGTTCTGAAGCAACTTCTGCTTCATTTTACTGAACACTGTGTTAGGAACTCTAGGAGGTGCTTTGGTCTGTGTCAGTGCGGCTTGTACTTCCACCATCCTGAGAAATTCTGCAGTTTTATCTCCCTCCAAACCTTCCTCAAGGCTCTTGACACTATCCCAGGGTCCCCAAAACTACCCCAGAGTCCCCAACACTACCCCCAGGAGCCCCAACACTACCCCAGGGTCTCCAACAGTACCCCAGGGTTCCTAACACTACCCCACGATCCCCAACACCACCCCAGGGTCCCCAACACTATTCCAGGATCCACAACACTACCCTAGAATCTCCAACACTACTGCAGGGTTCCCAACACTACCCCAGGATCCCCAACACTACCCCAGGATCCCCAACACTACCCCAGGATCCCCAACACTAACCTAGAATCCCCAACACTACCCCAGGGTT
>NC_022011.1:91604738-91610656 GCF_000317375.1 Microtus ochrogaster
CACTACCCCAGGATCCCCAACACTAACCTAGAATCCCCAACACTATCCCAGGGTTCCCAACACTACTGCAGGGTCCCCAACACTACCCCAGGATCTTCAACACTACCCCAGGGTTCCCAACACTACCCCAGTGCTGCTGTGACCTAAAATCCGCAGTCTCTGAGCATTCATTGAATGACTTCACAGTGGCAAAAGTTTGTCCTTATTGATATAAACATTTTTAAAACTGTATTTCTGTGTTCTTCATTGCTTCCTATTTTTCCATGGAGGATTATGTATTCTTCTAAAGGCTTTTGGATTTGTTTTCTTAAAGTGTGTTCTGCTCAGTTTATAAAGGCTTCTATTTTGGCATTATATTTCTAGGTAGACATTGCAGTGTATTTCATGAAATTACTGTTGCTGCCTCTAGCATACTGGGGAAAATGTAGGCTGGTTTTTACACCAAAGAAATCTGGACCTGTAGTGCTGTTGTCTGTGCATGGTTGTAACCTACATATTGGATACAACACAGTGAGATGTTGCCAGATTCTCTCGGAAAGAAGTAGGTTTATACTTTTTTCACCCATCCCACATCAAGATGTTAGTATCACCCAAATATATGGATAGAAATATTTTTTGAGGTTTCTTCTATTTTATATTATTTTATTTTTCTTGCTTTTGTGCTTTTATTGAGCTATGTATTTTTCCCCACTCCCCTCCCTTCCTCCCACCTCCCCTTTTACCTTCTCCCATGGACCCCATGCTCACAATTTACTCAGGAGATCTTGTCTTTTTCTACTTACCATGTTGATTGGATCCATGTGTGTCTCTCTTAGGGTCTTTATTGTCTAGGTTTTTTTGGGATTGTGAATTGTAGGCTGGCTTTTCTTTGTTTTATGTCTAAAAGCCACTTATGAGTGAGTATGTATTTTATTTGTCTTTCCAGGGCTGGGTTACTTCACTCAATATGATGTTTTCTAGATCCATCCATTTGCCCACACATTTCAAGATGTCTATTTTTTCCCCTGTATAGTACTCCATTGTGTAAACGTACCATATTTATCTTTATCCATTCTTCAGTCAAGGGGCATTTAGGTTGTTTCTAGGTTCTGACTATGACAAATGATGCTGCTATGAATATAGTTGAACACATGTCCCTGTGGAATGATTGGGCATCCTTTGAATATATACCCCAAAGTAGTATTGCTGGGTCTTGAGGATGTTGTTTTCTAATTTTCTGAGAAATTGCCATACTGATATCCAAAAGGGCTGTGCCAGCTTGCACTCCCACCAGCAATGCAAGAGTGTTCCCTTTACCCCACAACCTCTCCAACGTAAGTTGTCATCAGTGTTTTTTATCTTGCCTATTCTCACAGGTGCAAGATGGAACCTCAGAGTTGTTTTGATTTGCATTTCTCTGACGGATAAAGATGTTTGTTGGCAGTAGTTTCTCTCCCACCCAGTCCTGCAGCCATTTAGCCCGGAAGAAACAGAGGTCTACATTAATTATAAACTGGTTGGCCTCTTAGCTCAGGCTTCTTATAACTTATAACTTATGTTAGTGGGATCGCTGTGAGTTTCTTTCCATTTAGCTTGATGTTGGCTGGTGGCTTGTGGTATATTGTTTTTATTATGTTTAGGTATGTTCCTTGTATCCCTGCTCTCTCCAAGATTTTTATCGTGAAGGGATGATGTATTTTGTTGAAGGCTTTTTCAGCATCTAATAAGATGATCATGTGATTTTTTCCCCCAGTTTGTTTATACGGTTAATTATGCTGATAGATTTTCATATTTTGAACCAAAACTGCATCTCTGGGATGAAGCCTACCTGTAATGATGCATGATTTTTCTGATGTGTTCTTGTATTTGGTTTATTAGTATTTTATTGGATATTTTTGCATCAATGTTCACAAGTGAGATTGGTCTGTAATTCTCTTTCTTAGTAATGTCTTTGTATGGTTTGGATATCAGTGTAATTGTAGCCTTGTAAAAAGAGTTTGGCAGTGTTCCTTCTGTTTCTATTATGTGGAACAATTTGACGAGTATTAGCATTAGTTCTTCTTTGAAAATCTTACAGAATTCTGAGCTGAAAACATCTGGTCCTGAGTTTTTTGTTTTGTTTTGATTGAGAGGCTTTTGATGACTATTTCTATTTCTTTAGCAATTATAGGTCTATTCAATTTGCTTATCTGATCTTGATTTAACTTTAGTAGGTGACATTTATCCAGAAAGTTGTTTGTTTTCTTTAAGTTTTCTAATTTTGTGGAGTACAGGTTTTCAAAGTATGACCTAATGATTCTCTGGATTTCCTCCATGTCTGCTGTTATGTCTCCCTTTTTGTTTATGATTGGGTTAATTTGGCTATTCTCTCTCTGCCTTTTGGTTAGTTTGTATAAACGTTTGTCTATTTTGTTGATAATCAACTCTTTGTCTTATTGATTTTTTGTATTTTTGTTTGTTTCTATTTTGTTGATTTCAACTCTCAATTTGAGTATTTCCTGCCATCTAGTCCTCCTGGGTGAGTTTGCTTCTTTTTTTCTCTCTCGAGTTTTCATGTAGTCTATTAACTCATTAGTGTGGGATTTTTTTTCCCCATCTTCTTTTTGTATGCATTTAGTGCTATGAACCTTCCTCTTAATACCGCTTTCGTTGTGTCCCATATATTTGGGTATATTTATAGTCATTTTCATTGAATTTTAGGAAGTCTTTAATTTCTTCTTTTATTTCTTCCTTGACCCATTGGTGATTCAGGTGACCATTGTTTAATTTAAATGTGCTTGTGGGTTTTCTGAAATTAGTGTTGCTGTTGAATTCTAATTTTAAACCACTGTGATATGATAAGATACATGGGTTTGTTCTAGTTTTTTTGTATCTGCTGAGGTTTGTGTTGTTACCTAGTGTGTGGTCAGTTTTTGAAAAGGTTCTATGAGGTGCTGAGAAGAAGGTATATTCTTTTCTATTTGGATGGAATGTTCTGTAGATGTCTGTTAAGTCTATTTGAGTCATAACATCTGTTAGTGCCCTTATTCCTCTGTTAAGTTCCTGTCTGGCAGACCTGTCCAGTGTTAAGCATGGGGTATGGAGGTGTCCTACTATTAGTGTATGGGGTTTAACATGTGATTCAAACATTAATAGTGTTTCTTTTACACATGAGGTTGCCCTTGTATTTGGGGCATAGATGTTCAGTACTGAGATTTCCTCTTGGTGGATTTTTCCCGTGACAAATATGAAAAGCCCTCCTTTGTCTCTTTTGATTGACTTTAGTTTGAAGTCTTTTTTTTTTTTTATATTAGGATAGCTACACCAGCTTGTTTCTTAGGTCCATTTGATTGGAAAATTTCTTCCTAACCCTTTACTCTGAGGTGATGACTGTCTTTGAGGTTGAGGTGTGCTTCTTGTATGCAGCAGAAGGATGTATTCTGTTTTTGTATTCACGTTGTTAGCCTATGTCTTTTTATAGGTGGGTTTTTATAGGTGGGTTGAGTCCATTTATGTTAAAAGATATTAATGACCAGTGATTGCTAGCTCCTGTTATTTTACTTTTTGTTGATAGTGATGTTATTGTGTGTGTGTTTCCTTTCTTTGGGATTTGCTACTGTGAAATCATCAGTTGTATGTGGATGGAGTTGGAGTTCCCTGGGTTGGGGTTTTCTTTCTAGTACTTTGTGTAGGACTGGGTTTATGGCTAGGTATTGGTTAAATCCAGTTCTGTTATGGAATATCTTGTTTTGTTCATTTATGGTGAATGAAAGTTTTGCTGGGTATAGTAGTCTGGGCTCTTAATATCTATATAACACTTGACCAGGACCTTCTGGCTTTCATTGTTTCCATTGAGAAATCAGGTGTGATTCTGATAGCTTTGCCTTTATATGTTACTGGCCCTTTTCCCTTGCAGTTCTTAATTTTCTTTATTCTGTATGTTTGGTGTTTTGAGTTATATTCTGCTGTTTATGCTTGCATTTTGGTTCCTGATCATTTTCCCATGTTTTCTGTTTCTAGAATTCCCTCAGTTTCTGCTTTCTTTATTGTCCCTAGTCTCTATTTCAGTTTTCAAGTCTTAACTCATTGATTGCTTTTTCTTGTTTTTTAAAAGGGATTTTTTGATATCTTCCAATTTTTTGTCTGTCTTTTTCTCCATTTCTTTGAGAGAATTTTTTATTTCCTTTTTAAGGGCCTCAAACATTCCCTAAAGTAATTTTTTAGGTTATTTTTTTTCTGCTTCATCTGTATTGGGGTGCTCAAGCCTTGCTGTTTAGTTTTTGTTGATGTCATGTTGTCATGTTGAGTATGTTCTTACCTTGTCTACCCATCTTTTCCTCTGATTGGTGTAGTTGGGGCTGTGTCTCTCTGGTGATCACTCTTCCAAGTGCTGGTGTATCCAAGGCTCAGATGGTTGCTCCTTGTCGTGGAAGCAGGGCCACGGTTCCAGTCACTGGGAAGTCCTTCTGTATATGCGTTGCTTTTATTGGTTAATAAAGAAGCTGCTTTCAGCCAATGGTGAAATATAACTAGGCTGGAAGAGATATATAGAGAGTAGGCGGAGTCAGGGAGAAGCCATGTAGCCGCCAGCTGGAACCTTGCTGAGGAGCCTCGTGGTAAAATATAAAATAATAGAAATGGGTTAATTTAACATGTAAGAGCTGGCCAATAAGAAGCTAGAGCTAAAAGGCTAAGCGGTAATTTAATTAGTATAGTTTCTGTATGGTTATTTTGGTTCTGGGCAGACAGGAATGAACAAGCAGCCTCTCCCAACAAGTCACTCTAGATATCACTGACTTGAACCTGCTCCTGTGCAGGTGGTTGGCTTGGGCTAGCTAGACGTATTTTTAAAAATTTTTTCCAGGCTCTCTTTCTTCCCATTGAGGCAAGTGGTCTTGGCTTCTTTTCTTCTCTCTTTCTTCTCTGTCTGTCTGTCTGTCTGTCTGTCTGTCTGTCTCTCCCTTCTTCCCCTCTACACTCCCTTTCAATAAAACTTCACATCCCCCCAAATCCTTTCCAGAATTTGACCTACCCATCCTGTAGAATAGGAAACTGTTCTTTTAAAAGGAAATTTCTTTATGCTGATTTAATATTCACTGAGTTTTGGTGATTCACACCACTTAATACACATGGTAAGTGGTAATCAGTACTTGCAGGATCGGGTTCATCAATATGTGTTTTATTTTAGTTTTTTTTTCAACATTTAAATTATAGTTTCCTAGTGCAGTTGAAATCATTTGTTATTGGACCATTTTTAAAACCAATGGTGACATATTGAAAGGAAGATTATGTGGGCATGAAATAATGATTATAATTAAGAGACGGAGAAAATAATATGCTCACCAAAAGCTGAATAAACAATGGGGAAAAGTAGGTGGATCATGGAGACTCTGCTCTGCTGGCTGAAAATCATATATATTTAATCATGGGACCTGCTTCATGTCATGGCAAGGTATTTTTGTTGGGAGAGGGGGTGGGGAAAGGGGTGCTGTGGATATGTAGTGCTTCTGGCTGCCAGGGCCGCCTGCTTCAACAGCTACCCCGTGGAAGCCAGAACATTCTGTTTAAGTCACAAGCAGGTAACTCTTCACAACTTGCGCCTTTCAAATCATTTTGATGAGACGTTCAAGCTCCCTTCCTATGTTTTGCTCCTTTCTCTTTTCAAAATGCTTTTGCTGTAGCTTATACTGGGTTGAGAGACAAACCATGTTCAAGGATTGAGGAAAGAGGCCCAGAGATTAAGGATTTGGGGGGCGTAGACCAGAACATGTGATGAAGACCACCACTAAGGGATAATGTGGGACAAGGAGCATGGGAGGTGGTATCAGAGGCACTTCCTGGCTTCATTCCTTGCCTTAACGCTAGGAGGTACCTATTAGATTTGCTAAAGAGGATAACATGTAGTTCCAGCAAAGAACCCAGTGTGTGTGTGTGTGTGTGTGTGTGTGTGTGTGTGTGTG